>NC_140492.1:94492536-94717536 GCF_964271855.1 Acomys minous | reverse complement strand
ACCGCATGGCACCCCGGTTCAATGCGGTTGAATGGGACTGCAATGTAAGTCTCTCTGACCTCAAAGCAGAGCTATAACTAACGTGCTAGATCAGCCAGAAAAGCAGCACCTCTCACCGGAACAGTCGCACTGTTTAGAAAACCCATGAGGCTAAACCTCAGCAGAGTGTCAGCTAATTGCCGACTTACTCTTGAAGACCGTCTAGCTAGCTAATCAGCTCCTATTGCAGACGGTGTGAATCATACAAGTTCCTGGAAGCATCCAGGTCTTTCAAAATTACTCCTGTTGCCTTACAGATGATGATGTTATGAAACGTCTATAGCTTTAAAGAAGCCACATCTTAAACTCTGTTAGTTGTAGCTTTTGGAGGCCTACTACCTTTAGTTAGTTGCCAGAGGGTCAACTGTTCAGGGCAAGTAGATGGATGCCCTGCACACGCATAGCTATGGGGCGAGAAACCATGCTTCGTGTGAACAGGCCAGAGTCTCAGATGTAGTACCATTTGGTTATTAAACATAAATTGCATTGGGCTAATTACTAGATTAGCTTTGTTCTCTCTCATGTGGAAACTCAGGGAGAACAGCAGTGAGCGCCTGGGGCAGTGTTAGGAGGAATGTGTGCTAGCTCAGAGAAGGAACACAGAAGAACTGGAGATGCAGGGAAAATTCTGGGGAAGCGAGGACATGCGGCATTGCCAAACCATTTGAGACATTAGTCCCCAAACTTCAGGTTTAAAATACAGATTCCCAGGTGTGAGACAGAACAGCTGAGCCAGGTCGTGCACGATTGGAGCTTTAGGTTTAGTGTGTTGTTTTTTTTTAAATAACTGCTTGGGCCATTCTGGTAATTACGGATGGAAATATGAAGATAAGCTATCCTTTTGTTTTTGTTTCACTTTTGTTTTGTTCTTCAAGACAGGGTTTCTCTGCGTAGCCCTGGCTGTCCCGGAACTCACTCTGTAGACCAGGCTGGCCTTGAACTCAGAGATCTGCCTCACTCTGCCTCCCAAGTGCTAGGCTTAAAGACATGAACCCCCATGGTGATAAATGAGCCACGAGCTCAGGACAAATTACTCTTACCCAAAAGATATTTCTAGGTTTTATAGAGTTCATGAAAAAAAAATCTTAAGCTTTGACTCACATATCCCTGTGGTCTTCTGTGTTTTAGCAATTGGTCCCTAGCCAGTTGTTTGGGAGACTGAATTGATCAATGAGAAAGCAAGAACATGTATCACCTGACTCTGTGTTTCTGGACTATTTAAGCAAACCTAAGTGGTCTCGCTCTACTCACTTGGATAAAAATGGCAGGATTTCACTTTTCTTCTGTCTGAGTAATAGTGCACTGTGTTTGTGATATATATATATATATATATATATATATATATATATATATCACAAATATATGTGCAAACATATATTACATGCACATATATTTTCTTTTATATTCATTTGCTGGTGAGAACCAAGCTGTTTCTGTATCAGCTATTGAGAACAGTACTACAGCTAAAAATAAGTACACAGGACTCTCTTTTGTATGCTAATTAATTTTCTCTGAATATATACCCAGAAGCTAGATAGGATTACAGAGTAGATCTATTTTTAGGTTTTGAGGAACTTCCATACTGCTTCCCACAGTGGGCTGTATAATTTACATTCCCATCAATTGTGTATTTTTAAAAAAAATCTCTTTCCTCATTATTCTGCCAATATTTGTGATTTGTGAGGTGCTATTAGCATCTATTCTCACTGGGGTTTGATGATATTGTTTTGTCTTTTTTTTTTTTAACTTGTCCCTGGTAATCAATGATATCAACTTGGCTTCTGCACTGAGTCTTTGTACTAACAACTTACCTATTCTTTCAGGGCACAAAGTAAACCTTAATTCCTCTGAGGAGAGTTCCTTGAGATTTCCCATTTTCTCTCATCTTCTGGCCTTCATCTGTATCCCACATCTCTTTGTTGATTTTTTTTTTTTTTTTTTTTTTTTTGGTGTTCAGACTATTTCCTTATTAAGAGTAGTTGTCTTTTTCCCAGAATTTCACAATACTACATACTTAAGTGAATTTCATTTAAGTTGATGCTTAGAAAAATCCCTTAGAAAAATAAATAAATAAATAAATAAATGAAAAAGAAACAGAAAAAAAATCCCCCAGAGCAGATCAATGGCACCAGTCCAGGACTAATTCAAGAATAGTAAGTTGGTTGAAGACAATGCAGGCTGGGTGTACAGGTCTTTGACTCTCTGACTGCCCTATTTATAATGTGTGTCATGTTTCCTGCTTACTTCCCTCATGGCCAAAGGATTGTGTGCTTTCCTCTGCAGAGAGGAGTGTGGCTCAAGGCACGTAGCAAATTCCCACTGATTACTTGATTGATTTTAAGGTCACCAGACTATTTTAAAGCCTGGAGAATTCTCTACATTGCTGGCTTCATTGCAAGTGTATCCTCCTTCCTAACGTATAGAGAGCGGTCTTTCAGTCTCATCCTGGTTGTATACGGTTCTGTGTACAGAGGGAAAAAAAGTGTGTGCAAGTGTAAATACATGTGTGCTGCCATCCTTCCACAGGATGAACTCAACACTAAGCAAGTGTTTTGCTTATTACGAAATGCTCCCTTTGACTAAGAGAGAATTACATTTCAAGAATCCTTGAGCCCTTGAATGTTGTTTTCCTTTTCAAAACATTGTTTCAGTTCGTAGCTGCCTGGGGCAAATTTTTTGCTAGACCCAGAAGGAAAAATATTTTCACCCGGCTTTTGTCTTCATTTCTGCAATGGGAACAGAAATGTTCAGAGGGCACTGACGGCTCAAGTCCAGTGTGAAGACCTGAGTTTTTTGTTTGTTGTTTTTGGGTTTTTTTTTTGTTTGTTTTTTTAGTTTGTTGTTTTTGTTTTCATTTTTAACATAAAAATCATCAGTATTGAAAAAGAAAGCAATAATGTTGGTGGGATTCCATGCTAAAGTCTAGTGCACTACTGTATGCTTTATGAAGAGAGAGAGAGAGACAGACAGACAGATAGACAGACAGACACAGAGAGAGACAGAGACAGAGAATGAAAGAAATGAGAAAAGAGGATATCACCCAGCAACTAGAAAATACGTCATGGGGAGAGGACAGACTTGATTCTTCACAGCTTGAACTGGTCTGGAATGAAATGGTGTGGTTTACACAGTATGGAGCCCAGGCACAGTCTCCTCCCATCACTGAGCGTTATCTTGACATTATTGAACCCTAGTATTTTGTTTTGTTTTTGTTTTTGTTTTTAGTAAAGAAGCCACATACATAATTGCTGGTGGTTTCTCTTCAATAATAAAGCAATCAGTGCAGAGAGCTACTCAAGCCAAAGCTATAGATACACATACTTTTATTTAAAATGCCATCACTGCTGAGTGAAAGGCAAACAGCTTTTGAGCCTGATGATTTTTTTTCAAATTTCTGAACATTTCTTTTAATGAGTTTGTGAAACGAACATAGCTCTTGGCCTGGAAATAGGGTAGAGGGAAGGGTCAGTTGGAAAGAATGCTTTTGAAAGGCTGCACAAACTTAGTGAATCTGTCGCCTGAACCCTAATGCATTTGGCAAGTGTTTTTCCTTCTCCTGAGCCTCTGTGAAGAAGACAGTGCCCATCAGTTGGAGGGAGTTGGGGTGCATTAGGTATAAACAAACACCTTCCGTGGTCCTTCATGCTCTTTTGACTGGGACTCACCTTTTGGCAGGTTTGCTTTATGAAGATGCTAGCCAGATTCTAACAGGATAGTATTTTCCATTGACTCAAATAGTCAGCCAGCTGGCAGAAGCCATTTAGGACTGATACCAAATTAAAAAAAAAAAAAGAATATCATTATCTTTTAACCAATGCGAAAATGGTGAAAATGGAAAATGGGAGTCGATGACAGATCGCATGCTTTGCAAGGCAGAGATTAAGAAATCCACCCTCACACTCAGAAACACACTAAAAATTGCAAGATGTTGCAGTGGTGATGTTTCTGAACATCATATATGTCGTGTCAGAGAAACACGTATGTCAGAGAAAGGTGAAAAGGGAGAGCAAAACAAAACGTCAAGCTAATTAAAAGAACATCATAATATCCAGTGCCTTGGAAGAAATAAAATGTGCCATTGTACCACAGATCAGGAAAAACATGGTAAGAGGGACTAGAGAGATGCCTCATAAGTTAAGAGCCCTGAATGCTCTTCCGAAGGACCTGAGTTTGAGTCCTAGCACCCACGTGGCAAGTCACAACCATCTGTTACCCCAGTTCCAAGGTGATCCAACGCCCTCTTCTGGCCTCCATGGGCACTGCATGTACATAGTGCATAGAAACATGAAGGCAGAACACCCACCCAGATTATAAAAAAAATTAAAATAGAAAAGTCATAAAACACACACACACACACACACACACACACACACACACACACACACACACAATGAGACTGAGTGGTAGAAGAGTAAAATTAAAGTCAGCTTCCCAATGTTCTTACCATTAAAAGGAAAACTTATATGGCCATTGAAAGCTTGCTGTCACCAGTCTACAGGAATGACAGAAAAGACCTTCAGTGTGAAATGGAAGAAAACAAAAGAGTGGAGTGCCTGGGATCCTGTCCCTAAAGGCACAAGTCACCATGTCATTTTCTTACCTGTTTTCATTTGCCATCTGTCTTCAGGTATTTCCTTCTCATAACATAAACGTGCACCTCATAAAGAGAACGTGTGAGGGGATATACAGGCTTGGCTTTGGATCCATAGGGCGCAGTGGCTTGACAGGCTAGAACGGGCCTCCTCTCTCATGGAGCTGTTTGAATTCGGTGTCTGGGACATGGCCTTCTAAGACTTTTGCCGTCTAATCAACACCCTTCATTTGTGGTCTAAAAGAATTGTTCTTTCCTGCCAGGCACAATGTAACGAAAGGCCTGTCTCCACTCTTGAAGGCTAGTTTTCTTCTTAGTCAGCCCTTTCATTCACTCTTGTTTAATCAAGACTTGATAACACTAAGCTGAAAGGGAGCCTGGGAAATGTAGTCTTTTAACTTCACACGCTATGGCCAACGTTAAATTAGTGGGTGCACTCTTACTTTAATGTCCTATTCTCATGTGGGTCTTGAGTGTGTTACCTGGATCTCTGGGCCTTTGTTGCTTTAGGGATAAAATTGTTTTTCAGATATGACTTGGCCATCCATTCGCTGATGTTTCAGCAACTTTGTTTTTTACTCTCCTCACAGCAAGGGAACCCTCATCAAATCATTAGTGCAACCTTCTCAGTTCAGTTCCTCCCTGTTGAACATCCTTGATGTAGGCTAAAATTTAACTTTATTTATTTTTTTTTGTTGTTGTTGTAATGGTTGGCGAGACACTCAAGTCTCTCTGGGCAATGCCCTCTAGAGCCTGAACTGATGGGTTTGCTCAGTGAGTGTGCATACAACGTTTGTTTGTGACAGAGGAGAAGAATGTGATGACTTGACGGGACCACTAGACAGGCTTTTGTAAGGACAAAGAGCATCACAGAAAAATGAACACTGGAAAGGGCTGAGCATCCATGCACTGTGATATTATGAGAGCAGAGGGAAGCAGGACAGGAGATTGAGGTTTACCCCTGAGAATTCCTCGTTCTCATGGGTATACTTCCCAGATGCTGATCCTCAAGCTAAAAAATGTTAAACTTTGTGTAGTTCCAATATTTATGCTAAACCTAAAAAATATTTTAAAAGTATGTTTAAAGTGAAAAAATTAAAGAAATTATGTAGAAGACGTAGCCAACAGAAACCCAAGATTAACTGGACACTATAACTAAAAAGTGTTTTTAAATCAAGTTTTTGTAAGTAATAGCTTTGGAGACAGGGTGCTACCTGTGTGTAGGCTTCTTGAGACTTCTGTATGCTGTTCCTTTGGCTTTGTACTTTTGCTGTTTATGTAGTAAATAGTCACAAAGTATTTTGGCTCATACTTGGGTTTTAAATTTCATATAGGAATTACCAGCTTTTGCTAACTTGAGTATTGTTTTTGAGATGCATCCTTTTTTATTTCATAGATTAAAATTATTTGGGGCTGGCTAGATGGCTTAGCAGGTAAAGGCATTGACTCGACAAGTCTGCCAACCTGAGTTCAATCCCTAAAATCTACTTAAAGGTGGAAGGACAGAACCAACACAAATTGCTCTCTAACCTCCACACTCACACTGAGACACTTGTTCACACCCAGCTGAGACACATTACACACAAACAACAATAGTAAATAAATACCTTTTAAAAGTTAAAAAAAAAGTAAGTTTTTTATATGCTAGTTCAGTTTGTAAGTGAGGCAACCCTTTCCCCACTAAAGGGCTTTTAAAGGGTTTCCATATGACTGTGGCAAACACCATTGTGTATTTCTTTACCCATGTAGAGGACATTTAGAAACAAAGATATCTCACTGAAGATAATCCAGGACGGAGGTTACAGAGTTCTGTTGCACAATAGATTGCAGTGTGTGTGTGTGTGTGTGTGTGTGTGTGTGTGTGTGTGTTCAGTTGTGTCTATGTGTTAGATACAACACATATACATAGACTACTCATATACCTGTATGTATTTCTATGTGTAGTTATGTCTCTTTACTAATTTAAACATAAGTTCATTCTGACATACCCACTATAATACATTATCACGTGTGCCATTGTACACTCTTTCTTTGCTGTCTGTAACTTTGAGTATAAAATGAGGAAGCTGGCTCCTACTAACTGCCATTTTGGGAACAATTTTAATCATGTTAAAGTGTTCCTTCACCAGGGAGGACTTTGTCAACTAGACCACGATGTTGCATACACTCCTCCTTCTTACAGTCTTCCACATTTACTCACTTTCAGACTTATTCAGTATTGATTCTTTATTCATCCTCCCTCTCAGGGACAGTGTTGCATATACTAATAACACATGTTTTGTTACATACTGAATGCTACCTTGGAATGTCCCCTTCGATGTCCTACTTGATTTCGATACATTCTTGTATGTTACAACTTATTCTTGTGTGTGACCATCTATAGCTTTAGGTAGAGGAGGAGCATATGAACATATCCTTATCATATATATATATATGTATATATTATACATATATTATCATATATAATCTCTTGACTACCGCAAAAGCATCTTTAGTTATTTCCTCTTGGCAGGCACTCCTCAGTTTATTGTTTCTGTAAATTTCCCTTTTAATAATGTCATAAAATAAGAACCACTCAGTATCGATTCCTTTACTTTTTAAATTTAACAGTATGTTTGACAGCCTGCATGTGTGTTCACAACTTGGACTTCTCACTTGCTTGCTCTCTCACTCACTTGGTCTCATTTGTGGCTAAATAATATTTCATTGTGCCTGTACTTCATCCAGTCATCAATTGAAGGATATCTTGGTCAAGTTTTGAGACATTATGAATAAAACTGTTGTAAACATCCATGTGCAGTTTCATTTGGGTGAATTTTTAAAAGATGTTAGATGAATTTAGGAGGTGTTTGCCATTTTATGGTCAAACCACATTTAATGTCACAAGACTCTGCCCAGCTGCATTCCAACAGGACTACTGTCCTGCATTTCTGCCATTAATGAGCACAAGTTGTTTGCTCTGGATTGTCACCAATTACTATTGATACTGCTTTTTTTTAGCCCCTTACATTGCCAGGCCTTCTTATCTTGTTGGAGTTTGCATTTTCTTGCTGAGCCACGACACCATTTTGTTTGTATTAATTTATTTATTTATTCACTTTACATCCTGGTTGTAGGCCCTTCCCTTCTCCCCTCCCACTCCCACCCTCCCTCCATCTTCTCCCATCTCCCTCTCATATTCCTCAGAAAAGGGGGAGCCCCCTACCCACCCACTCTACCTCATCAAGTTGTATTAGGACTGAGAGTGTCCTCCCCCACACACACACCCTCCCCTGTGACCTGGCAAGGCAGCCCCACCAGGGGGAAGTGATCAAAAGGCAGCCGATAGAGTCCATGACAGGGCTAGCCTCTGCTCCCCTTACTAGAGTACACACTGTCTTTTACATCATATGCTTTCTGTGTGTCTTTTTTTTTTCCTGAGGAATTTGCTCATATCTTTTCTTTCCTTTTAAATTGAACTGTTTAGTTCCTTAAGGATTGAAGTGTTCTCTGTATCTTTTAGATATAACTCCTCATACAGATACGTAGTATGCAAATATTTTCTTTCTTTCCATCAATTCCTTGCAGATGCAGTCTCTTAACAGTATCTTTCACAAACCAGACTTAAAGAAAACGTTTATAAAGTTCTGCTATCAACTTCATTCTCTCACTGGTCATGCTCTGACTGCTGTAGCTGAAAGCTCATCACCAAATCCAAGTTCACAGAAGTTTCTCCAGTTTCCTTCTAGATGCTTTATAGTTTTTCACTTTATGTGAGGAACTAGCTCTGTGATTCACATTGACCTAACACTTGCTAAGGGTGTAAAGTCTCTTTCTAGACTTATTTGTATTGTTGTGCTTTTTGGTTTTGCTTTTGCTTTTTGAGGTGAGGTCCTACCCCAGGCTGGCTTCAATTTTGCAATCCTTCTGCCTCTTTCTTCAGAGAGTTAAGATTACTCTGGCTTGAGCAGCCATGCCTAACTTCCGGGTTTGTATTTATCCACACAGATCTCCACTTGCTGAGGTCAAGCCTTATCTGCCGAAAAAACTTCTTGTCTCTGCTGAGCTTCTTTACTGCTTTCTCAATCTATGGAGGCTGGCATGGCCTCCCAAACCTGCCTGTCGCTGGGGCCAGAGTCTTTAGCTGTCACCTTATAAAACAGTAGGTATTGTGTGTGAGCCCTCCAAGTTTGCTGTTCTCCATCGGCGTCTTCTTCCTTCCTTTGTGTCTTCATCTCACCCTCTTACTCCATGCTTACACTTGCCAAAAAGAATTAGATTTGTAATCTTTTCCTGAGGCCAATGTGATGTGGGCTGAATGTTCCTGTTCCCTCAAATCCACGTGCTTACTTCCTTATGATTAAATAATATAAAGTCCATGCACCACCCCCTCTTATTTTTTCCTGTGACACACTATCTTCCACATGACCCTCATATACAGCCAAATGAATAGGGTCTATGGTCTCTGGTTTTCAGGCAGCCAAACAGTGAGCTAGACTAATGTGTTTTCTTTAAATGACTAATGATATCAGTACAAAGCAGGTTAATGATGCGAAGGGATTTTCCGCAGGGCCCTGTCAATATCCCGAATAGACTGAAGTCATGGCTGGAAATATGAAGCGTCATAAACATTGGTGCCCAGCAAGTAACAATGGGAGTTCTGAACCACGCAGATGTTTGCCCATCATCTGACATTGTTTGCTCAACGCGCCGGCCTTATACTGAGTGTTTATATTATGTGATTCATGGGGATCTTCTGCTGAAGTGATGGTCCAGATAACGTGAGTGGGGAAAGGAGCAGACAGTGTGGACCTTCTCAGGCCTGAACACACTGGGCATGCCCGGAAACCCTGGAAGCATCAGTGTAGATGGGGTATGGTGAGGACAGGAGACTGATAGTGCTGAGGCCAGGGAGGTAGCAAGGAAGGATAGATGTGGCCCAGACTCTGACTTTCATTCTAAGGGGAGAGCATTAAGCAGACGGAAGCAGACTGACTTCCTTTCTAATGGGTCCGCTCTCCCTGCTGTGTTGAGAATAGACCAAGGACCCGGTAGGGAGGTTGTTCCTGTTATCTTGACAAGTGAAGATGAAGAACACAAAAGAGCAAGTGTGGATATGAGAAGAAATAGAGAATTCTGCCCCTAGGCTAACTAATGTATTCCATTACTGTTTACTGAGTCTCTATTCTGTTGACTGGATCTATCCTAGTACTAGATATGTTACACTGAGCACAATAAAAACAAATAATAATAATAATAATAATAATAATAATAATAATAATAATAATAATCCTCTCCCTAACCCACAGTCTCTTATTTTTGACATGTCTTTTTTAAAGGGGAAATTGGAGTAAGGCAAAGGCAACACAGACATAAACAAATAGGCCAAATACCTTCAGAAGAGTACATACCATATATGAAACCAGTAGCGTTGCGTGAGAGCTGTCCATGGAGGCAGATGGAGGCCATGTTGCCTCTTAAGATGGTGTACTGAAGGAAGTCAACTGAGATGTCAGTGTGACCTTTTGATCTGGAGTGATGGGGAGAAGGCAGCCAAGAGACAAGCTGCTAGGTGATTGCTCAAGTAATGTAGATGCAAGTTCACGGAGAGAAAATTGCCTTCTGCCCTGCCTTGCTCAACCAACAAGTGTACAAACATATGGCCAAGTAGCATGGCTGGGTCATAATGAGCTGGGAAGCAGAAGCCAGATCGGGAACAAAGAGTATCCGAGGTCTTATAGGCCATAATGCACAAGTTTGATTCTTAGTGTGGAAATGGTAGCATTTATTTGACTCTATCAGTTTTTGGGCACTGTTCTGCTGAAAACATAAGTAATCAGCACAGAAAGGTGTTTGGACTTCCAAATGTAGAGTTTGGGAACAAAGTTGGGCTTCCCAAGAGGGGATGAAGAGTAAGTAGTATCGATGATTTTGGAAGAGGAACCAGATTATGTGACTTCCGGGATGAGTACAAGCGAAGACTCTGTATTCCAGGGACCATCTCACAGCAAGGGTTATTATCTCTCTTATCTTCCTTCTTTCCTCTTCCCACTCTCACCCGATGATTATCCCCACTGTTCCACGGAATCTGCCTATTCTGATCACCATTCCTTCCTTGAAGTACAAAATAGACATGTTAAGAGAAATCCCAACAGGAGGCAGGAGTCTGGACAGGAACTGGTCAATGCCAAAGTCCAGGACTCCCCCGGGAGCAGATGCCTAACACACTGAAGAGTGAGAAGGTCAAGTGGCCAGGGGAGTTTATAGAATATTTGTGAGAACAATCCTACAAGGCTTGTGCCTGACTTTTCACCTTCTACCTGTTTGCCTATGTTTCTAGTCTCCATCTGTTCCTGTACTCCCCAAAACCAGTCTCTACAATAGGCCCTTGTGACCTCAAGTTGGATCTCTCCAGAGTTGCAGAGGTTTAGCAACCTGGTACTATCAGGCTTTCCAGACAAGTGAAACCTTTAATCTCTACTTTAAACATCTGCATTTCCTTTCACCGTATCTCTCGTCCTTGAAGCACATACTAACTTAAAGTTGTGGCCAACCTCACCTTCCAACAAGACAGTCACCAACTTACTACCAACCTACCATCCTGTCATAATAGTTTTCAACTCAAAACAAGAGTTTATAAGCACTGAGCTGAAATCTCCAAGGCAATTTTCTTCCAAAACTTACCAAATGTTAAAAGGTTCTGAGATGGTAAAATATGCAGCTTATGATTGAACTGGTCTGACCCCAGTAAAGGCTCTCACCCTATAAGTTAGCCCATGCATTTTCATGCAGTTTGTTTTTTTGACTTCAGAATTAATATAATCAATGAAAGAATTTGTGACTGGGGTCACCGAGAATGTGTGTGTGTGTGTGTGTGTGTGTGTGTGTGTGTGTGTGTGTGTGTGTATTATATACAATATATATTGTACTAAGAATGACTAGAGGCCGGGCTGGTGACACATAACTGTAATCCCAACACTCGGGGAAGCAGGAGCAGGTGGTTCTTTGTGAGTTCAAGGCTAGCCTGTCTCAAAGGGAGTTCAAGAGAGCCAAGGCTACACAGAGAGAAACCCTGCTTCAAAAAAGCAAAACAAAACCAAAACCAAAACCAAAAAAAAAAAAAATGACTAGAGCGAAGTTCAGCACATAGTGGGTATCCGTCACTTAGTTATAGCTTCTTTTCCCCATGCTTGGCAAAGTGAGATACAAGTATGCTATAGAGTGAGTTCCTGGGAGCTGAAATAAAATGCAAATGACACGCTAATTTTGAGAAATAATTCCATTGTTATTTTGAGTCTATGATTTTATACATTTATGAAGGATCATAGACTATTATTTATGGAAGCTTGTAATGGGTTGAATTACATCCTTCTGAAGTTTATAGGTTCAAATTCAAGTGCTAAGGATCTCATATTGGATGGACAGTTACCTAGAAATAGATTCAGTGCAGATATAATTATTTCACTTGAGGCCATTCTAAAACAAGATAGGCTTCAAATCCAATATAACCTTGACAGGGGGAAAATTGGTCTACACAGAAAAACATAGGTGACAGACGTGGAACACATGTTCCCCAGAGCCTTCAGAAGGAGCCCACATCATGGAAGCCTTGATCCTGGATGTCTGGGACAATTCATTCCGTGGTTTAAGCCATGTAAAAATGTGTACTGCTGTTGTATCTCTAGCTGACAAACGCAAGCTTAGGCAGACTCAAGTGATATTCTTCGTAATAGTTTAATGTTTTCAGTTTCACATTAATAAAAGTGTCCACGCTAATTTGTCCACGCTTTGGAAGTACACCAGCAATAACTCACACCCCCTCACCGCACTCCAACCCCATACAATCCTCACCGGATGAGAAAACAAGCAGAGGGCTGTGCATGTGCCTACACATGCTAATTTTGCTTAAGAAACCAAAGGGGTGCACTTCATGCACAAAGAGGATAAAGGGGCGGGGGGAACCACATAGAAAACAAACATTCACTCCTGCCACTGTAACGCCTCACGACATCACTGTAGTATCAGACATGAAAATTAAGCAGCAATTATGCGGTTCAGTGTAATGCTGTCTACTCAGCTGCTAGTGACAGACAAAGAGACATAGCTGTGTTTTGTGTAATTGGCTGGGGGTGTGCAGCGTGCATTTAAAAAAACCATGTCAGGACATTTTTGCATATCAGAAAACAATCTCATTAACACATTTCATGAGACACTTTTGTAGTCATTGAATTTTAATTATCCCCGAGGCCTTGGACGAGACATACAGCACAAACCATGCAGTAATAGAAGCAATAAATAACCTTTATATGGCCATAGGTGGTGTCCGTCTCACCATTTCATCTTTATTGATATTGCATCATTGCTTTATTTAAGTAATTACTTTTCTGTAATGGAAGATGTGTTTGTGGAATTATGGGTCAGACAGTATATAGCTCCATTCAGCTGACACAGTGGAATCTAGTAGCAAAGGTAATGGGATAAGACAAAGATGAAAAAAAAAAAACAATAATTTCTTCTTAGTTGTTTTGAAATCTTCATAAAACCCAAATGACAAACCAGCTCATAACAACAGTCATTCTCTCTAAACTTGACTTTTAAGAAATTGTTCATCAAAACGGCTCCTTTCCTGATAGTACTAATTTGAGTTGCCCCACCAGGACATAGTTCAGGACACCTGAGCAATCAGATGGCTCAGAATGGCACGTCTACCCAAGTAGACCCTAGCCAATCTTGTTTCCAAAACCTGTTGCTTGAAAATCATTGCATGGTAAAATCATGGAGCCCTTGCTCATTACCCAGCAGCTTAGAAACATAAACTGTCATTTTATTAGCTGGTCCTGGAGGCAACATGGATTCTGTTAAGATGGGTAAGGAGTGATCAGCTCAACCCCAAATCTGATTGGCAGAGTGGCTTCTGTACTTCGAGCTGTTCTTAGAAGTGTTTATGGAACATAATGTTTTGCACTATGGCTTGAAGGACGTGGTGTGCAGCCAGCTCAGATGCCTTGGCGGGGCTGTTTGAGCTGTGGGAAGCTTCCATTTTTCCCAAGAAGGGAAGTTTTTGTTGTTGTTGGTTTTTTGTTTTTTGTTTTGTTTTGTTTTTGTCTTACCCAAGTCTCTTTACCGCCGAAGAGACAGCAGAGAAGACACACTTAGAATGAGATTTGAAGTGTTGGGGTTCTAAATTGAGAGTGGTTTCCTAATAAAACAGCCTCTTTGGAGACTTTAAAATCATGACAAGATAGAGCTCCGCTCACTTTAGAATGCCTGAGTCAGTGTGCCTTAAAAGGTGTTTAAAAATATATATGTGAAAGGTCACAAGGGCACATGTTTCAGAACTCTGTGTTCCTACATTCTGTTCTTAGGAAATCCCTGCTGCCCTTTGGGGGAAGTTTCTCCAGCCTTTAATCAATGGAGACTTCACAGCTCACCTGTAGGCGCTCTTTCTTCAGATGTTTTTGTTGTCAATCCTCTTTAACCTTCTCTTCCTTCTTGGTTTGACATTCTAAGACTGGTTCTACAAGGTGCATTCAGTTAGTCCTCAAGTGAGCCAAGGACGAAAGTTTTCTTATAGGTAGTTTTGCCCCAAGGTGGACCCAAATTTGAGGAAAGAAGTCCCTGCCTCCCACAAACAACGCCTTCTCAAAGACAAAGTGAGGGACCTCAGTGTGAAGAAGGGCATTTTGAAAGATGACCCACAAATGAGGACCGTCTTGTCCTCTATGGACCCCAGTCACTGAAGTTCTGAAGGCCACTCACATCCTTGCAAAATTTGCCTATCAGGGGAAACAAGTTTGACTACTGTGTCATCTCTCTTTCCCTTGACCTAGAGTCTGCCAGAAGATAGAAAACAACATACTGCAGATGTTAAATCTGACAAACAGCAGATCAAATATGCTGTGAAGACACTCGGTGACACTAACACTGCCAAAGTCAGCACCCTGTTCACACCTGTTGGAGATCAGAAGGCAAGTGTTCAACTGGCTCCAGGTCATGATTCTTTAGGTTTTATCAATCAAATTGGGGTTTCCTAAACTGAGCCCAAGTGGCTAATGCTAAATATAAATTTTGAGCCACAAAACCAAGTAAAACAAGACAAAATATATGCTTTCAAAAATATTTTAGCCCCTTCTATCTTAAATCTTCATTTGCTCACGTGGAAAGATCCAGAAAGCCTCCCACTGGTGTGTCATTTAATGGGTTGTTGGACTAATAGGTTGAACACAGCATTTTTATGTTCAGACTGAAGGAGAAATAATGAGGGGAACAGAAATGTGTATTTACGCATGGTGCCTCTTTTTAAGAAGGACACATTAATGGTTGCGGAAATCCGGCTTAGTATAGAGGTAAAGCTATGTTGACCTCAGGCCCAAGCTCAGATGGGAGACAATGCTCTAATGAGCCAAAATTAGGCTGCAAAGTCCTTGAACTCTCCTACTTTCAATTAAATTCCTTATTTATTTGTGGTAACTATTAGTTCGGATGGATGAGAATTGGGATAAGGAGAATGGTATTTCGATAGCCATGTTCTTTTTTTTTTTTTTTTTAATTTTTTTTTTAACCTCTGTATGTTAAGTGGCAGAGTTCTAGAAAATCAAAGAAACTTTGGATATTTTGTGCTTTTGTAGGTTTTTAACCAATTGACCATCCGCTGGAAATGAATGAATATATAAGAATTCAGAGATAAATGTTTTTCATCTCATTTATTTAAAAAACCCTTTAAGTGTCATTACTCTACAGTTCTTCCATGAGCTCTCTCCTGGTATACATATATACACACACATCCAAAGGGCATACTATGTTTCAGATGTCATTATTGGCTCAGGGTTACAGCTGTGAAGCATTTGACAGATGAACCCAGCTGTGTAGAGTTCTCTTAGTGAGGAAAAGAATGGTAACAGATAATCCAATGGTGAAAGTGTTCATCCCAAAGATTAAGCAGAAATGTTGCATGAGGGGTATTGATGAAGATAGTTAAATGACACAAGGTAGGCAGATAAGTAATGCTTGGGAAGCAATATTGAGCAAAAATCTAGAGGAAACAGAGCCAGATGTGTATGTTTTCAGGCAAGTGTTCCAAGCAGAAGAAATTGGAATAGCAACTAAAAATGCCCAAGCTCGCCCCAGACAACTTCTGCCAAGACCAATCATCTTCTCTCATGAAAAATATTGCCTAAAATAAAATATGCCCAGCACTAACACTGCGGTGTGTTTGGCTCAGTAGGTATATGACCATAGTTAACAGTATGCATTACATCTCCTTATTTAGTTTCTTCTTTGTTTTTATTTTATATATAATCTAGATGTTTATAATGTGAAATATAAAGGCTCCCTATTCCTCTTTTCTGGTTTTATGTCTCATTCACCAAATGGCCTCTATATTTGTGATAAAAGCTCTTCTAATAGTCTGATGCGCATTCAGGAGCCCTTCTCAATGCGTTCACATATGCGTGGCTATGAGCATGTCACCTGCTCATGAATATGATAATGCTGTACATTTTTTCAATTACTTGCCTTTCTTTCTTGGCAGAGTTGGATATATTTCTGTACAAACAGAAGGATCCATTCCACTACTCAAGGGAAGTGCCATATTTCATGGTAAAGATTTACTATAAGTTACGTATATTCTCCATTGCTGACTTTTCAAAGTCACAGAAGTTTATATCCTATTCAACTCATGATGAACATATGTAAGTGAGTGGCTGATATAAACATTCATAATTTTGAGTAGAAGTAAATGTTGATTTTTATAACAACTTTATTGAAATTCAACTTTATACAGTGTATAATGCACCTCAAATATAGTCTGTAATAACTTTAGTATACTGACAATTGTGTGCAATTATTACCACAAGTAATTTGAGAAAAAATTTAATTAATTTATTTATTATAAATACAGTATTCCTCCAGAGTATATGCTTACATGTCAGAAGATCTCATTATAGATGAGCCACCATGTGGTTTCTAGGAATTGAACTCAGGACCTCTGGAAGAACAGCCAGTGCTCTTAACCTCTGAGCCATCTCACCAGCCCCCAAGAAAAAAGTTTTTAACTAAAACATTTTCATACAATATATTTTAACATATCCTTTTCCCTCCTCCAACCACTTACATTTTCCTTCATTTCTCTATACATTCAACTTCATGAGTTTTGCCTCTTCTCTCCAAAACAAACAAACAAACAAACAAGCAAACAGCCAATAAGGCAAAAAAAAAATTATATTAAAACAAAAAAGCACACAATAGAACAGGGAACCCATTTTGTGTTGGCCAACTGCTCCTGGGTGTGGGGCCTTCTCTGGAGTGTCACTGATACACTCAGGGACACTCAACTGCAGACTGCTTGAAGTTTCTCTCCATCTAGTATGAGGTTGGATGTGGGTGTCTCACATATGGCTTTCCTTGCATTGAGATAAGCTTCCCTGGCATTCCATCCACATGTCCTTGGATTAGGAAGGAGTGTAGAGTGTAGAGTTTTGTCAAATAGAGTTTCTACATCTATTAAGATGATCAGGTGATTTTTGTCTTTAAGTCCAATAATGAGGTTTATTACACTTATTGACTTGTATATGTTGGACCATCCCTGCATTTTAGATAGAGCCAACTTGGCCATGGGGAATAATTTTTTTATATCTGTCTGCATTCTGTTTGCAAGTATTTTATTGAGCATTTTTTTGAGGGATATTGACCTACAGTTTTTTTTTTCCTACTGTGTATTTTCCTGGTTTGTGTGTGTATTAGAGTGAGATTGGCTTTGTAGGAGTTTGGAAGCTGTTTGTTTGTTCCTATGCTTTGGAATTATTCAGGAAAGATTACCTGTAGAATTCTTCTGTGACTCTGTCTAGCCTTGTTTTCTGTTTGTTTTGTTGTTGTTTGTAAGATGGAAGGCATTTTACTACTATTTCAACCTCCTCAGTTGTTGTGGGTCTGTTTATACTGTTGACTTCTTCTTGGTTTAATTTTGGTGGTTTGGTGAGTTTAGAAATTCATCCATTTCTTTTAGGTTTTCCAGCTTAATGCAGTACAGGCTTTAAAAAATATTACCTTACGATGTTCTGAGTGTCTCTGGTGTCGTTATAATGTCTCTCTGTTGGTTTCCCATTGTTAATTTGGATCTTCTCTTTCTTTCTTTTGGTTAATTAGACCAAGGGTCTGTCAATCTTTTTCTCTTATCAAAGAATTACTTTCATTGATCCCTTACAGTGTTTTCTTTCTTTTTTTTTTCTTTTCTATTTCATTGATTTATGCTCTAAATTTTATTATTTCTTGCCACTGACTGGATTTGGATTTGGGTTGTTCTTGTTTTTCCAAATTTTTGAGTTGCGTCATTAAGCCATTAATTTGTGTGCTTTCTGATTTTTTTAATGTAGTCACTTAAAACCATAAATTTCTCTCATTGGGCTGCTTTAAATGTGTCCCAACGGGTTTGTTTTGTTGTGTTTCATTTTTATTTAGTTCCAGCAAAGATCTTTATTTCATTCTTGATTTCATTTTTAACCCATTTATCACTCAATAATGAATTGTTTAATATCTGTGAGTTCATGTATTTAGTAGATATTTGTTTACTGCCACTTTCAAGTTTTATTGAAATGTGGGCAAATAAGATAGGAATAATTTCAAACTTTTGAAATTCAAATTTTTGCTTTTTGTGCGTTGTTCTAGGATTTGGTCTACTTTAGGAAATCTTCCATGTGCTGCTGAATAGAATGTATGTTCTTTGACGTTTGGGTAGAATATTTGTGTTGGGATTCAGATCTGAGACAATGGCTAAGGTACCTATTTAACCAAAGCAGACCTACCTTCCAGGTTCTCCCAGAATCCCTCAGTCCTTATCTGTTACAGGGCAGGACTAGCATACCCAGGCCTCTACCCTGAAGTCAGGGGCTGAACTTCTTCTCACCCAGAGGCTCCAGACATTCATTTGCTCTCTCAATCTCTCTCTCTCTCTCTCTCTCTCTCTCTCTCTCTCTCTCTCTCTCTCTCTTTCTCTCTCTCCTCTCCCTCACTCTTCTCTCTCCTCTCTCTTCTTCTCTCTGCATGCATACACTCTTTTTTTTCCTTCCTTCCCCGTTTCTCCGTCTCTCTGTTTGCACGACAACTTCCCTGACACCATTCTTTGAGACCAGTGAACCTGCCAGAGAGCTGCCTCCAATAAACCTCCCTTTATAAACTTTCCCTTGGTTTGAACTGGCTCATTTTTCTTGGCAGAGAGAATACTTATCAATCTGTTAAGTCCATTTGATGTATGACATCAATTAATTCTAATGTCCTCTGCTTATTTTTTTGTCCAGATGACCTATCTATTAGAGAAAGAGGGTATTGAAGTCACAATTAATTGATTGATATTAATCTGTGTCTTTAAATCCAGTAGTATACTTTTTATGAAATCAGGCATCTCAAGAGTTTAGAGCGTATATGTTTAAAATAGCAATGTCTACATGGTAAAAGTTTTCCCTTGGTTAGAATGAAATGTCTCTCTTTATGTTATCTGATTAGTTTTGGTTTGAATTCAGTTTTTCTGGATGTTAGGATGACAACACTTACATGCTTTCTGGTCCCAGGTAATCGGAGTACTTTTGTCAATCCTTTTATACCAGGCAGTACTTCTCTTTAAAGCTAAGATGTGTTCTTTATAGGCAATTGATACATGGATTTAGTTTATTGATCCATGTAGTCAGCCTGTGACATTTGATAGGGAATTGAGACCATTGGTATTTTAAGTTATTATTAAAGTATATGTTAATTACAGTCATTGTGTTGCTGAATTAGTGACATTGTGTTCTCAGTGGTACTGTGTGTTTTAATAATCATGACTTTGTATTTCTTTCAAGTCCCTGTGCTATGCTCCTTCCTTTCTTCAGCCCACAATATTGTTTCCTGGCTTTTCTTTAGGTTTAGTTTGTTGGGTATTTTTAGGCTGTTTATGTTGTGGAAGCTTTTCTTTCTCTTTCATTGTGGCAAAATATTTCCTGGGTATCTTAGTCTAGTTCAGCCATCACAGTCTTTTAGAACTTGAAAAGCACTGCTCCGGGTTATTATTGCTCTTAAGGTTTTCATTGAGAAATTAGCCTTTATTTTGATGTTTCTAAAAAATTAATATCAGACATGAAATTTTTTCTTTCACAGTTTTTGATACACATCCTTGGTTATGTATACTTAGTGTTTTAATTATGATATGCCATGATGATTTCCTTTTGTGATCTTGTCTATATGGCATTCTGTGTGCTTCTTGTATCTTTATAACTATGTCTTTCATTGAGTTAGGGAAGCTTTCTCCTATGTTCTTGTTGAAGTGTCAATATATGCCACTGGTTTGACATTCTTCTCTTTCAGCTATGCTTATAATTAAATGGTTTAGTTTTTGCCATGGTGTCTGGCTATCTATCTATCTATCTATCTATCTATCTATTCTTTGCTTATTTGGTCTAGATCCTCTATTTTTTATATTTATATTTGCATATTCATATCTATTTTCTATTTAATTCATTGTACTTGAATGGCTTTCCTTTGACTTTTATTGGTTTTTTCAAGTCTATCTTCATTTCAGCTTGAGTCCTTTTCTTTGTTTTCTATTTTAATTTATTACATTAATTTATTATATTATTATAATATAATAAATATATTATAATATAATATAAAATAATATAATAAATATATTAATTTATTATAATTTATTAAGATTACATCCCAATTGTTTCTCCCCTTACATCTTCTCAATCCCACCCTCCCTCCCTCCTTTGCTCTATTCCCTTCCCCTAGACTTCTGTCAGAAGGGGGCCTCTTCTCCCACCATATGGACCACAGCCTATCAGGTCTCATCCATATAGCCTGCATCCCCTTCCTCTGTGGCTGCTGGGGCCTCTCCATCAAGAGAAGTGATCATACTGGGGACACCAGAGTTCATGTCAGAGACAGTCCTCACTCTACCCACAACTGTGGATAATGGTTGCATCTGAACAAGGGTCTTGGTTTACTGCATGGATTGTCCTTGGTTGGTGCCACATTTTTTCAGGCTTCCTTGGGTCCAGATCTTCCAGTCGTGATGGTCTTCTTGTGGGGCTCCTAAACCCTTTGGGCCTTTCCATCCCCCCATTCTTCCATACCACTCTCAATGCACCACCTGGAGTCTAGCAGCAAGTTCATTATTTTTCTCAATCTCTGACTAGGTGGAGTCTCTCAGAGAACATCTATGTTAGGCTAATGTCCATGTATAAGTGAGTATATACCATGTGTATCTTTCTGGGTCTGGGTTACCTACTCAGGATGATGGTTTCTAGTTCTGTTCATGTCTACTGTTGGGTAGAACCCATGGTAAGGACACTGAATGTGGAACCTAGACTAAACCTAGGGTTAATTTTAGTGGAAATGCTTTGAGTGTCTCTCCAATTAGCTTAATGTTGTCTGTGAGCTTGATGTGAATTGTCTTTATTATCTTGAGGCATGTCCTCCTATCGCCAGTCTCACCCTGGGCTTTTATCATGAAGGAATTTTGGATTTTTCAAAGGCCTTTTCTTCATCTAATTATATAATGGTGTTGTCTTTGCCATTAGTTTATATAGTGGATTGCATATATATACATATATATATAAATGGTAAAGTATTCTGTGTCTCTACATTGGTGCCAACTTGATGATGGCAGATGATCCCTTTGATGTGTTCTTATATTTGGTTTACAGAGATTGAAGATGACATGAGAAGATGGAAGGATCTACCTTGCTCATGGATAGGGAGAATTAACATAATAAAAATGGCCATCCTACCAAAAGCAATCTATAGATTCAATGCAATCCCTATCAAAATACCTACACAATTTTTTAAAGACATTGAAAGTTCAATTCTGAACTTCATATGGAAAAACAAAAAACCCAGAATAGCTAAAACAATCTTGTACAATAAAAGGTGCTCTGGAGGAGTCTCCATACCTGATCTCAAACTGTACTATAAAGCAATAGTAATTAAAACAGCATGGTACTGGCACAGCAACAGGCCGGTTGATCAGTGGAATCGAATCGAAGACCCAGATATGAATCCACACACATATGGGCATTTGATTTTTGACAAAGAAGCCAAATCCATTCGATGGAAAAGGGATAGCATCTTCAACAAATGGTGCTGGTCTAACTGGATGTCTATGTGTAAAAAAATGCAACTGGACCCATATTTGTCACCTTGTACAAAACTCAAATCCAAGTGGATTAAAGACCTCAACATAAAACCAGAGACACTAAATCACTTAGAAGAAAAAGTGGGGAAGAGCCTGGAACATATTGGCACAGGAGACAACTTCCTGAACAGAACACCAACAGCCCAGGCATTAATGTCAACAATTAATAAATGGGACCTCATGAGGCTGAAAAGCTTCTGTAAGGCAGGAGACTCTGTCAAGAGAACAAAGCGACAGCCTACATACTGGGAAAAGATCTTCACCAACCCCACATCTGACAAAGGTCTAATATCCAAAATATATAAAGAACTCAAGAAATTAAATACCACCAAACCAAATAACCCAATTGAGAAATGGGGCATGGAACTAAACAGAGAATTCTCAACAGAGGAATATCAAAAGGCTGAGAAACACTTAAAGAAATGCTCAACCTCCTTAATCATCAGGGAAATGCAAATCAAAACAACGCTGAGATTCCATCTTACACCCATCAGGATGGCTAAGATCAAAAATTCAAGCGACACCACATGCTGGCGAGGATGTGGGGAGAGAGGAATACTCCTTCATTGCTGGTGAGAATGCAAACTAGTACAACCACTTTGGAAATCTATCTGGTACTATCTCAGGAAAATGGGAATAGGGCTTCCTCAAGACCCAGCTATTCCACTCCTTGGAATATACCCAGAAGATGCTCCAGCACACAAAAAGAAAATTTGCTCAACCATGTTCATAGCAGCCTTATTCATAATAGCCAGAACATGGAAACAGCCTAAGTGTCCCTCAATAGAAGAATGGATAAAGAAACTCTGGTACATATACACTATGGAATACTATTCAGCTATTAAAAACAAGGAATTCCCGAAATTTGTGGATAAATGGATTGAGCTAGAAATGATCATAATGAGTGAGTTAACCCAGAAGCAAAAAGACTCAAATGGTATATACTCACTTATATCTGCCTATTAGCCCAAGGGGCATGTCCCACGAAAGCCTTCACTTACCAGGAAACTGAGACAGAGGAGAGGACATTCTAGTGGGACTCTAGATGAGAGAATCATGGGAGAAAGGCAAAGTAGAAGGACCCAGAGGGTCCTAGAAGCCTACAAGTAGAACATTATGATAGGCAGATTTGGGCCCAGGGGTCCCACTCAAACTAAAGCACCAGCCAAGGACAATACAGGCGGTAAACCTTAAGCCCCTACCCAGATCTAGCCAATGGACAGAACACTCCCCACAGTAGAGTGGAGAGTGGGATATGACTTTCTCACATACTCTGGTGCCTCACCTTTGACCATGTCCCCTGGACAGGGAGACCTGGTGGCAATCAGAGGAAGGACAGCAAGTTACCAAGAAGAGACTTGATACCCTATGATCATATAGAGGGGGAGGTAATCCCCCTCAGGAACAGTCATAGGGGAGGGGAATAAGGGGAAATTGGGGGGGAGGGAAGAATGGGAGGATACAAGGGATGGGATAACCATTGAGATGTAACAAGAATAAATTAATAAAGGAGGGGAAAAAAAAAGAAAAGAAAAAACAAAAAACAAAAAACAAAATTTTGCATCTATTTTAATAAGTGATATTGATCTATAAATTTCTTTTTCCTCTCCTTTTTTGTTGGGACTTTGTGTAGTTTTACCATAAGGGCAGTAGTGTCTTGATTTTTTTTTTTAAGTAATTTAAAGTGTTCCTTCTCCTTCTGTTTTGTGGAATGATTTTAAAAATATTGGCTTTAGTTCTTCTTTGGATGTCTGATAAAATTCTGAATTTAATTCACCTGGCTGTCAGCTTAGTTTGTTTGTTTGGGAGATTTTTAAACTGCTGCTTCCATTTCACTAGAGTAATGGGTCTGTTTAAACTGTATATTTCATCTTAACTTTGGTATGCCATATATATCAAGAAATATGTCCTTTCTTTTATGTTTTCCAGTTCACTGGAATTCAGATTTTTGAAGCATGTCTTTATATTTTCTGATTTTCTTCAGTGCCTATTTTAGTGTGTTCTTTTCATATTTCATTTTACTAATTTAGGTTTCTCTGTTTCTTATTTAATTTATCCAAAGTTTTGTCACTGTTGTTAATTTTTTTCAAAACACCAAGTATTAATTTTATTGATTCTTTGCATTGCTTTTAGTTTGTTTAATTCTTGTCCATTAACTTTGGACTTCAGTTTGATTATTTCTTCCCTCTTTCTCTTTTAGGTATTATTTTATCTAAGTTTCCAAGTGTACCAATGTTATTAATATGATATCTCTCTCCCTCTTTTTAAAACTTGCCTCTTAGAATTGCCTTCACGTGTCTGTAGTTTTGTGTACATTGTGTTTTCATTTGCATTACTTTCTAAAAGGTTTTTAATTTCCTTCTTGATGTCTGTATTGATCCATTTTACATTCATTATTGAGTTGTTTGTCTTACATAAGTTTCTATATTTTCTGCTAGTTCTATGTTGTTGATATTCAGTGTTTATCCATGGTGGTCATTTAGGATGCAGGGTATTTGTTGGTTGGTTGGTTGGTTTTCAAATTTACTATGTCTATTGACACTTTCTTTGTGTCGTAACATATGCTAGATTTTGGGGAAAGTCTCATACGTTGCTGAGAAGAAAGTATTTTTTTTAGTGTTTGAGTGAAATGTTCTGTTAAGTCCATTTGATTTATGACATTTAACTCATTATTTCCTGTTTAGTTTCTGTTTGGATGAGATTTCTAATAGGGATAGTGGCATATTGAAATTACTGCTATCATTGTGTGAGGTTAAGAGGTGATTTTAGCTGTAGTAATCTTTCTTTCATGAACTTGGCTGCCTCTGTGTTTGGTGAATAAATGTTTGGATGTGTAATGTCCTCTTGCTGAATTTTTTTTCTTTAATAAGTCTGAATTGTCTTCTTTCTCTTTTGATTTATTTTATTTGAAGTCTAATTTTTCAGATATAAAAATAGCTACTTGCTTGCTTTTGAGGGGCCCATTTGCTTGGAATACCTTTTCTATCTTTTTACCCTACGGTGATGTCTGATCTTGATAGTGAGGTGTGTTTTTCCAGATGCAGCAAAAAGATGGATTCTGTTTTCTAGTCTGTGGTGAATAGATGAGACTAGTCCCTACAGGCCTATCTATCTTAATGCTTGGTCCCCAGGAGGTGGAACTATATTGGAAGGCATGGTCTTGTCAGAGGAGGTGTGGCCTTGCTGGGAAAGGTATGCTACTATCGGAGATAGGCTTTGAGTTTTGTTCAGTCAGTCAGTCTGTCTGTCTGTCTGTCTGTCTGTCTGTCTCTCTCTCTCTCTCTCTCTCTCTGTCTCTCTCTCTCTTTCTCTCTCTCTCTCTCTCTCTCTCTTTCTGCCTGCAGATCATAGGAGTGTTCATCTACTTCTCTAGCAGCACCATGCTGCCTACCTGCTTGCCCCCTTGTGGGGACCATGCTGATTCTGAACTAATCCTTTCAAACTGTAAACAAGTTCCAAAGTAAATGCTTCCTTCCTTTTATAAGTTGCCTTGGTCATGATGTTGCCACATAACAATAGAGAGTAAGTAAGACATAATCCAATCTGTTAGTCTGTGTCCTTTTGAGGGGGAGGTGATTAAGACCATTAAGACAGAGAGTTATAACTGAGTAATCTTTATTAAAGGTTGTTACTTTGCTGTCCTGATGTGTCCTGCCCCAACACACTGCCTTTGACAACCTCTTTCAAGATTATTTATTCCTTGTACCCACTAAGCTGTTTAAGAGTAGATATGGCTTGGTAGACAGAATTTGCTTAAAATTTTTTTTATCATAAAATATTTTTCTTTCTCTGTCAATTGTAATTGGTAGTTTTGTTGGGTAGAGTAGTTTGGCCAGGTACCTGAGATCACTCAGGGTTTTTAGATCACCTGTTTAGATCCCTCTAAATTTACAGATCTCTATTGGAAAGTCTGATAGGCTTGCCTTTATATATGACTTCATCTTTTCTATTGCAGCTTCTATTTTCTTTTTTCTATACACTTAATGCTTTTGATTATTACATATCTGGGCAGTTTCTAGTCCTACATATTTGTTGTGCTGTATGCCTCTTGTACTTTGATAGGTTTTTTATTTTTTTAAATAGGAATTTTTTCCCTATGATTTCCTTAAAATATATTTTCTGTGCCTTTGACTCAGGTTCCTTCTCTTTGTACTTATTATTCATAGGGCTGGTCTTTTCAAAGTATCTCAGAATTCCTAAATATTTTGTTCCTGGGGTTTTTTTACTTAAAATTTTTTTTCTGTGGCTGAGCTATCTATTTCTTCCATCTTGTTTCTAAGATTCAAAATTCTCTCTTCCATGTCTTTTAATTTGTTAGCAAGGCTTATATCTCAGGTTTTGTTTAAAATCTCAAGTTTTTAGTTTATGAATTTATTTCACTTTGATTTTTGTTTTTTGGGTTTTTGTGGGTTTTTTTCTTTTGCTTTTGCTTTTTAGTGATTTCCATTGTTGTTGAATTCTACTTTCATGTCTTGAATTGTTTTCATTGTTTTATTCAACTGCTGGTATTTTCATGGTCTTCATTAAAGCATTAATTATATTCTGTTTAAAGTCCTTCAATATATTCACAATTGCTGCTTTGAAGTACATATCTTGTGCCTTGGATAAATTGCTTTTCCCAGGTCATAAAACAATAAGGTTGCTGGCTTCTGGAACAGACATACTGTGTTGATTGTTTATGCTAGTGTTTTTGAACTGGGATTGAGACACATGGAGTTACGATTTTTGAAGTGTTTCTTGGTATAATTTTCTGTCCCGTTGTTATAGGATTAGTGCTCCTTTCTTTGGGTGCTTTTTCCCACTCTGGATCCTAGTCAACTGTGTGGCTATGGGATCTCTGAATAGTGGCCAAGCGTGGTAGCTGTGGGTCCCTGGTAGAGAGCCAGCAGGGATTCATAACACAATGAAAATGAGGTGAAAGAAAAGGCTTAAAGAGGCAGTGGGGACTAACTGGGGAAACCCTGGGCCCCGGCTTGCACCGAGGGGTCAAGCCTCAAGGGAATGGAGATGGAATGGGAAGAAGAGCTGAGTTGAGCAAGCCCTGGATGGTCCGAGAACCAGTCGGAAGGCACTGGAATGAAGGACAAGGAGAAACGTAAACATGAGCTCCAGTGGCTGTGGATCTCTGTTAGGGAGATGTTTTCATAATTTGAGATGATTTTAATGTTTAAATATTAAAAATAATTTTATAATATTTTGGTAAATTTCATCAAATAATCCTCCCAAGCTATTATCCATTTCTATTACATGATAGCTTAAAATGTTGAAGTATTTGCATAAAACAAGACATGTTTCCTATTTCCTTTCTAAGTGTTCTTAGTTAACTCTCTAAGCTGAAATTATGGTATTTTTTTATGAAAATCATAAAATGATAATTAATTCCCTTTATTTAATGCTGTGTATATGTATTAGGCTTTATACTTAAAATGCTCCTGGTACAATCATCACTACATAATAATATTGATGCTATTTTTCTCTCTTATCAAGGGGAAAGTAAGAGTCAGGCTACTTAGTGATCTTATTGAACATTTTGTGGAAAATAAAGGATTAGGATTACTGAACCCCTTCTAGCAGCACGCCCTGTTCCTAAGGCTAAGTGAAACTGGTCCGAGTCCAGTTTTTCTTCCTCAGAAAATTGCCTGAAGACTCACCAAAGTCATGTTTATAATATTCATAACTGCTATAAGTTGTCACTTTCCACTGTGTCCATCTCTCCTCTGGCCTTGCTCCTAGTCCAGACAGCACCTCGCAATTAGACAAAAACACACGCTGACTCATCCCTGGTGACCTTACTGATGGGGTGAAGACACTCAGAGCCACCACTGTTGATGTAGATGCATGGATGCTTTCACAATTCCTCCTCAGTCCTCCATTTTCTGTTGACTTGGCAGGTACAGCAGAAGAATGGTTCTAATTGTTTTGCTCTTGTTTTCTCCAAGATTCCATTAGATTATGTCAAAGAAAAATAAAATCATAATGAAAGTAGTATGTGTAAAAATGATAGCCAGAATGAGAACAAAGCCAGTTGCCACATTTAAAAAAATTCTTTGGAAACTATGCCTTTTTATAAAATAAAAATACAGACATTGTAATTGTCTTATTTGGTAATATTTAAATGGTGTAAATAAAACATAAAATTCATGGAGTAGTCAGGTTGTGAACTCCATGAATGCAGCCACTGCCACATGATCCGTCTTCTCTTTCGTGTATAGTACACTGCTGAGCATTTGAAAGAATCAAGATGTGTTTTCCAGTTGAAGTAGTGAAACATTAAATGAGTTCTGAAAATTACATCCTTACCATCTATTACTAAACTTGAGCCCTTTTAAATACTTTCTCATGCTTCCTAATGCTGCAATTGCTTAAATACAAATTCTCATGTTGTGGTGACCCCCAACCATAAAATTATTTTCACTGCTACTTTATAACTATAATTTTGCTACTGTTACGAGTAATAATGTAAATATCTGTGCTTTCTGATGGCCTTAGGCGACCCCTTTGAAAGAGGCCCCTTTCAAAGGTGGAAAACCACTGTCCTAGAGGATTTGTTCCTACTTCTTTCAAATATTAATTATATATCATACTCTCTCAGACAGGATATATAAAGCTGGGGCCACCAAAGTCTCCTTGACAGGCACAAGACCTGAATTTGTGAATGGTTGCCAATAAACAGTTAACGGTTAGATATCATTCGTTTACACTGTGGCTTGTGGCTCAGTGGCAAGTATGTAGGGCAAGGGCAGCATGTGGCATCGGACCTATGCCATGACATCCAGGCATAGCCCTGAAGGAAGCAAGGTCATCTTGTACTGGTGTGTTCTTGCATCCTTTACAGTGGTGTCTTAGTGTTCTATTGCTATGAAGAGGCACCATGGCCCTGGTAAGTCTTATAAAAGAAAAGCATTTGATTGGGGCTTTCTTACAGTTTCAGAGATTTAGCCCATCATCATCATCATCATCATCATCATCATCATCATCATCATCATGGCAGGCAACATGGTGACGCACTGGCAGATACGGTGCTGCAATAGTAGCTGAGAGTTCTCCATCCAGATCCTCAGGCAGCAGGAATAGACCGATACTGGGCCTGGCTTGACCTTCTGAAACCTCAAAGTCCACCCCCCAGTGACACACTTCCTCCCACAAGGCCATACCATGGACTTCAACAAGGCCACACTTCCCTTGGTGTGCCAACCAAGCATTCAAATCTGTGCAACTAAAGGAGCCGTTCTTATTCAAAGCACCACAAGTGATTTTTTTTTTTTACATCTTAAAATACCAAAACTTTTATGCCTTTAACTGAGTCGAGAACTTTCTAGCCAGCCATGGCACCCTGTCGTCATCTCCCTGGCTACTGATCTCTTAATATGTGAACCCATGTAAAAAAACCTTCATCCCTGCTTGAAATCATATTTTTCAGCCAAGGTCCATAGTAAACAAAAGCTACGGATGAGCTCTTTCAATAGGATCAAACATATTCAGCATTAAAGCTTCCATGTGTGATCTGCCCAAGGTTCTCAGAGGATGGGAGATAGGGCGTTGACACAGAGCTTGTAGCAAACTATATAGTACAAATATTCATTCATTAGGGATCCAGGCGTGGTGGTGCAAGCCTTTAATCCCAACACTCTGGGAGGCAGAGGCAGGCAGGGTCAGCCTGTTCTATAAAGCAGGACAGCCAAGGCTACACAGGGAAACTCTGCCTAGAAAAACAAAAACAGCAACAACAAAAGAAGATATTCATCAAGGGCATTTGGGAACATGTAAAAGTCAGTATCTTGAAGAGACCAAACTGAGCCATGTCTACTGTATCTGAAAAATTCAGTCATACATCTTCCCTGAGTCCCACCCATCATCTTAGTTCATGAGCTTAATAAAGCTGGCTTAATGCTTAGACATCATTTAACATACTCTACCAGGAATTAACAACAAAAAAATGAATTATTACTGGGAAGGTTCAGTTTCTGGGCAGCTTTCAACAAAATTACTTAATAAGCCTTGTGGGAAAAATTCCAGTAGGTTATAAGAGGAAGGGAAACCATAGTAATTAGGAAACAATGTATGTTCCTTAAAAACAGACTTCACTAATGGAAGACACTTGATTTTGTTGGTAATAATTGCGACACACTGCCATGTTGAAATAGGTGACCTTCCCGCATGCATGGAATTTTACACAGAACTCTTTTAACATGTTGCTTTTTCCTCTGTGGATGTTCCACAGTCTCCACAGCTCTCCTACAACTCTTGCAGCAACATTTAGTTGGAACTCAGGGTTGTGGGAACTAGCTTAGAATCCTTCCAAAGAACCTTCTCAGAGACAATCTTACTTATAAAGTGATAAACAGCTTATGGCAAAAATTGGTTTCAGAAGGACGGGAATTGGATAGAGAAAACAACATGTTATGTTTAATCATATATGTGTGTGCTCATATACTATCTATCAACCTCATCTGTGTATAGAAATATGTTTGTACTTTAGAGTTTTATGTTCAGACGTAACTGTGACAAACACACTTATCTCTCAGATCTAGCAAGCTACCTTCCCACCCATCTCAGAGGTTTTCTGTGAAACATACATTAGGCTTACATGACCTATTTGTATGCCTACAACTGTCTGTTAACTTGGGACCTTGGCAGTCTCCTCAATTTTCTGAAGTTCGCTGCATGTGCTCTGGCTACAGTTCGATCTTTTAATGTTACCAGACCACTCAGAAAGATAAGTTCAAATCCACTCTAGGAATCCTCACTTTATGGGGGGGGGGGAAAGATCTAGATTCTTTCTGTGATTTTGTTATAGAGAAAACAGCTTGAGACCTATTTGTCATTGTTCTTGGGGGAGTTCGTGTGCTGGTTCCACAGGATAATTGAGAACCAGCTGGATTTATAAAACAAAGGGCACCAGCTAAGCTTCAAATTCTCCCTGTATAACATTAACAAGATGGTGGCAGATGAACTCTTTACCAAATGGCCTTAATGTCCTACTTGCTTGATGTAATACCTTAAATGCTCTGTTGACGTTTATGTTGGCAAGAGGTAAGTAGTACAAAGAGGATCATCAGTTTAGGAGACTCTACATTTTTTTATTATCATCTCTGGAAAAGATGTTTGGAAATTCTCCAAGCAAAGGGGTAAGAAAAGGGATGAGGTGCAAGCATGATGCCAGATGGGTCCTCAGCACCCCTGCTCATAACTTCCATAGTTGCCTGTAGGTTAATATTCATGAGGATAGCAGGAGAGATGAAAAGTCTTGGCTGGTTGAAGTGAAGTCATTCCAAGCGTCCATTCTGTGCATAAAGTCAGCGAGTACTTTACACAGACCAGAGACTTTGAAACTCACAACCATATAGACATTCAGTAGCAGAAAAGACCATGCCTGGGACCCCAAGTATATTGCAGGAGCCTCAAATTTATCCTGCCATTCTCAGTCTCAAGGATAGAACATTCTAAGGAGACACCAAGCAGACATTTCTCATGACAGGTGTAGCCTTAATGTCCAAGGTCAGGGGACTAGAGTCTCAGGCACATGTAGTGTGCCTACCTTATTGACAGTTCCATCTGTCAGAGTCACTGCCCCTGTGACTTCCATGCCTAATAGTTCAGATTCCCTGTGTTGAACTTCCCTCACCCAACTCCCTCTACACGCCCCTCCCTTCTGTCGTCAAGTCTTACATGAGTGCTCAGTATCATCCTGTGACTTAACTCTTTCATTAGCTTCCTGCACAAAGCAGCTGAGTGTAAGATTCATAGGTTCAGAATGAGGCAGACCTGAGTTTTGTTTTAGCTGCTCTATCCCTTCGCAGTAACACATTGAGTCTGACATATATGTTCTCGGTGTAGCCCTTGCAGGATGCCTGGAAGAATTAACATTTTCCTTCAATAAAATGCACGTTAAGCTATCAAAAGATTTTCTTAAAGCAGAAAACACACTGACCAGCATACAATAAACACATGCTAGATAGTTCTTATCTTTGTTCAGGCAAATGCAGTAATGGAATAATAAGTGAGACAGAAGTAATATCAAATATCAATTTGGTCGAGATCCCATGAGCCACTTCCCTCTAAGCTCAGTAAATAGTGGTCATTGCCTCTGTGTTTGTGATGTTGGCTGGTGTCTAGTTGCTGGTCGCTTACCACTGCATACTTATCAATCCTTTCTCAATTTGGCTCTTGATTGGCTCTCATGGGATCTGTGTTTTCCTCTGCATCATCTAAACATCTATGGGAATCTGAACTCTTTTCAAGCTTCCTGTTGCAGGTGGCTCTCACCAGAAGAGTTACTGTGCTGATGTGACATTAGGTGGCATTCTGAGAAATCTCCACCTGCCATATGGCGTGACAAATGTCATGAGGTAATTACTTCCTTTATTCCAGGCCAGTTTGCCAGGAACCCAATGCCACCTCCGTAACACACAACACCAGTGGCTTAACTGTACTCAGCCCTTCAAAGAGCCCACTCAGAGTGCTCCAGCCCCATGATTGCTTTGTCCTCATAGTCCAACGTGTCTTGGGTTTCCCACTGTAATCCCCCTAAGTACAGCACTCTAGGTGTGTGTTAATTGCATTTGCTTTTATTGCTAGTTCTTGGGTTCTGTTCTAAGAAGAGTTTGCCTAATGTAGTTACACGTGACTGTTCTTTTTGTATTTGTTGCTAATAAGCATATTAATATTCTTATAACTTAGAGACTTAACTATAATTGTTTGTTAATGTTCTGGCTCCTAAAGTTTTACTTTAAAATATCATGAATTTTGGGTTTTTTTTTTTTTTTGGTGGACATCTTATTTATGTCATCGTGAGCTTCTGACATGGATGTTAAATGTGTGCTGTCTTTCTTTGGATAGATATATTGCTTAATTCATTGCATACTCATATTAGTGTTTGATCCAATTATTTGTTTTATGTAAGAGCCAATATACAAAAAGGGTCTTTAGTCTACTTTTCTTGTTCAAATGAAAGCAAAAATAATTAACAATTTATTTTCCTTCCCTTCTTTCATTTTCTTTTTCTCCCATCCTTTTCTTCCTTTCCCTTCCTCCTTTTCTTTCCTATCTTCTATCCTTCCACCCTTATTTCATTCCTTCCTCATTTCCTCCCTCCCCATCCATTCCTTCCTTCCTTCTTTCCAAGGTAGCCTCTGACTTATGTCCTCCTATTTGACTTCCCATCCCTCAGGGCTAGAATTGTAGGCATCCACCACCATATCTATAACTTCCCATAACTGTCACTTATTAGTTAACTAATTACTTCATTTCGTATTTTATATTATGGTACAAATTCAAATTACCAAATGGAGGCAAAAAGAAGGGGGCTAATCAGGAGGAGATTGCATCCATATGATCCATAACATACAAGTTCAGTGTTTCCTGGGCTTAAATTTTTCCAGCGTATTAATCAAGTAAATGCTTTATATTGTCAAATGGATAGAAATTAGAATAACTTTGGAGATGATTTTTGGATGTGTATGTAAGGAGTTTTCTAAAGCATGTTAATTGAGGTTGGAGGACCTACCCTAAATATGTTACCACTCCATGGATGTGATCCCTCACTGTATCAAAAGTGAGAAGCTAACCAAGCAGGGCATTCACTGTAGACACAATGTGACCCGCAGGCTCATTCTATTGCTAGGTAGCACTTTTTTTTTTTTTTTGGCATAAGGATATTCTTTTTCAACTATCAGCTAAAATGTTCCTTTCTTTTCATAATTTGTTTTGGTCTGGTATGTTGTCACACAAGCAAAATGACTAGTCAGCACTTGAAATGAAAAAAATATGCAGGACTCCTGACTCTCGGCACTGAGGTTTATGTTGTTACAGGCATTCTGTCATTAATAAAGATCACTTATGTTGACTTTGAGACTTTTACTCATAAGGGCTGAATGTATTTCTTTATGCCAATAATGCTAATTGCTTTTCTTATAACTTCTAATCGTTTCATTTTATTTTTCAATATCTTTAGTTATCGAACACTATTTCAGTAGGTTTTGGAGAATGTGGCTGTGTGAGGACACATGGATGTGTGTATGTGCCCCTCTATTACAAAACACAAACGGCAGTTCTCAGATCTGCATCCGGATACTTTCTGATTAGCATGGTGTATGTGTGTTTGTAGGGCTTGAGTGTTCCTCTGTGGAAGGAGGTCTCAGAGGCTCTTTTCTCCCACAGTTATCAAAGCCATGGCATTGGCATGTGGAGTTGACCTAACCAGAATGTTCTCTGCCTTCTTCAAAGTACTGTCAAAGAAACATCCTGATGACCCTTCGGGTGACAGAACCACAGGCTTCTCACAGGGTTCTCGTGGTTTCTCTGTGCTCAGCGTATCATATTTCCCTGACGTTTTATTGAGCGAAACTGTCACTAGAATATATATCCACCACACCCTTCATCATCTACTTCCTTGAAGTTTCAAGTTTTGCTCTTATACTTGTGTGTGTGATGGCACCAGGAGAAGAAAAAAAAATTAACAGAGAAAAACCACAGACACAGTGGTTACTTTTTTTTTTTTTGTCTTGATACGTGCTAGAGTAGTCAGTCGTATGAGAAGAGGGGACCTCAATTGTCTTCTTCAGATTGTCCTGTAAGCCAGTCTATGGGAAGGTGGTCTTGGGTTGCACAGGAAAGCAACTGAACAAGCCGTGAAAGAGAACGCATGAAGACTCACTCCTCTGTTGTCTTTGTTTCAGTTTCTGCTTTGGGTTCCCACCCTGACTGTAAGTTGAAAGATGAGATAAACCAATTCTTTAAAAGAGTTGCCTTTGGTCGTGATGTTTATCACAATGGTCAGAAGCAAACTAGGTTACTATTCACTTACTCTAGCCTCCAGAGGGCCAGATTCTGCCAGAGAACCTGATGACATCTTGACAGGCAGGCACACAGAAGAAGATGCTGATGCAGGGAGCAGAAATAATGGCAGAAGTGGCAACAATGGAATCTGACTTATTCCTTCACAAAAGCTTATATTTATATGTATGTACATGTGTGTGTATATGTATATATGTATGTATATGTGTATGTATATCTATATATGCATGTATGCGTGCATATATACATTGAGCTTCTGCTGGAGAGCAGTCAGGAGGGAGAGATAGCTACTTGATAAAGCTCCAATCTTCCTGTCAGAATGTATTCCAGGTTTCAGATCACTCACTTGATATTCAGAAGCACACTTCCTTTTACAGCATGTGCTAATTGTTAGATAGACAGGAAGAAATAGGATCCATCTCTGGGCAGGAGCTTTGCTTATTTTTACCTCAGGAGGGTATTTTCTTATTTTAATAAGTGTCAGGATCCTTGTGTGAAGTCTATTTTCTCAACAAACTGGTTGGTTTTAAAATTCAACAGAATGCTGAGTTGATGTAGCATTACCGCCCTCTTTCATACACGATCTCTATGTGATGGACGCTATCCTGCATACACAAAGATTCTTCAGATTCAAAGCGAAGAAGGCTACACAGCACAGGCAAAGAGGCAGCTTTATGGCCATGTGGCTAATGAGTGCTACAAGAACCGAGCAACACCAGAGCAGGATGCGGATTAACTGTTCAAATCCTGGAAAACAAGACCTCGCCAGAAGCTGCTGGGACCAACATAGCTGACCCAGACAGTTAGTAACTGTCTTTTGCTTATTATAATGTACGTCTATGTAATTTGAGCCACTGCTGTGATGTAGCTGACACAATGGCACGTACGTAAATCTTGTTTAAAGACAGAAATGGAGAGTCCCAGCAATCCATCAGTCCATTCTGGATGTCATTTGCCTTTTCCTCTTCTTAGTCCATGAAAAATTGCTTTATCCATTATGTCTACAGACAAAACTGATGTCGCAAACCTCTTGTGTCACTACAACTCACCCTGAGAATATGTGCACTTAGACTTCTGAGTTGACAGCAACATAGCGCCACATTGGCACCCTCAGAGACATCAGCAGTTCCCCTGAGCTTTTAAAGACCTCAACTCAATCCCAAGCAGGATTTGTGGCTCTGACACTAAAAGTAATAATTCAGTGGATAATCAGTATAACACAGCAGAGTTGGAAGTTTCATTGAAGATCGTTTTTTAGTGTAGGATTACGTACTCGGCTTAAGAGAAAGGGAAGTACAAAAAAGACACACCCAAATGGGGGTAAATGCCATTCATGCAAGAGAAAGATGTATACAAGTATGGGTCTCGGGCTCAGGGGAGTGTAAGCAATTCGTTGTCTTAGCATTAGCCACATGGAACCTTTGGTGACTCTCAAGTTACATCTTAAAAGGTTGCTAGGAAACCTTTCCCTCTTCCCTTCTCTGTCTCTTCTGATACAAGAGTTGTGAGAGGCACCATAAGGGATGCTTTAGATGCACTTTTAGTCAGATGCAGTCAAACCAGAAGCCGCTAAGGTTGCGCAAGGGCTTCAGACATGGTTCTTCCTTATATATAGGACTTTGGATGAGATTCTGCACAACTATAGGTTCTTGGTTGGGAAGGGAGAAAGCAAACAGTTAACTGTGCTGGGATTCTTGCTATGCTGGCAGAAAAGGCTTCAACTAGATTCCAGAGTAAAGGGCTTCATTTCCCCCTTCTCGTGTTCTTAAGATATTTCCAACCTTTCTACTGGTCTCGTCTGATACACACTTACACTCTGTAATAAAGCTCTCTGCCAAGCCCTTACTGTTTCCTCCCCAAACCCTCTCTCACTCATAGTCACAAGAGCCTACAAATACTGAGTAGGAGTCTCTCTGCCCAATTTCTCTATCTTCCCCCCCCCCAAACGTTCCCAGCCTACACTCTTCTTTGGGAGCAAAGGTACTCACTTTAACAACTAGCAGGATTGATGGCTATCAATAGCTTAAAAGAAATGCTCTCATCTTAGAAACCGCCCATGGAAAAGAGTAACTGCATCCACTTTCATACATCTTCCCCAGAGGTAACCTGACTCCACCGAGTGGCCTCCTTGATCAGTGCAGGACACCTCTGAAGTGTTACTAATGTGCCACAGATTCCACTGAGACCAGCTAAGCCTCAACTGCAACCACACGTTCAGTTTCTCTCCGCAGCAGCCGAGGCTACTTTTTTTCTCTGCAATTTTTTTGCATACAAATCTTAATGTACGTGCCTCTTTTCCTGGGTGGGTGGGGGGGAAACCAATAGTTGCTATTGGAAGTGATACTAAGAAATACACTGTAAATTGCAGTTTAAGTCTTATTGCCTGTCTAAAGGACCTGCAAATTGTTATAGGTAAAAATACGAATGTCCCCTAGCATGCCACCATGGTGCTCGTGATTTCTTATGTTGGCACTGTGGGGGAGGGGATTGAGATGCCAGATAAAATGGTTATACTGGTTGGTAAGTATTTCTTGTGAGCTTAGAAGTATTGTAGAAGTAATAAGAAGGGGTGTTATAAATTTTCTGTCTGTCTGCTTTTGTCTATCTATGAATCAGAGCTAGGCGGCAAATTTTCAAGAAAAACTGAGCAGAATGCAAGTGTTGTGAAAGTCTTCCTACGAACTTGTAGAGACTCATCTTCTGCAACTAAAGGTGTGGTGGTTTTGAATAGGAATTGTCCCCATAGACTCAGACTCATGTGTGCGAATGCTTGGCCTAGAGTAAGTGATACTATTAGGAGGTGTGGCCTTGTTCGAAGAAGTGTGTCACTGGGGATGGACTTTGAGGTCTCTTACATGCTCAGTCTAAACCCAGTGTGGAGCACAGTCTCTCCTTGCTGTCTGCCAGATCAAGATGTAGAACTCTCAGCTCCTTCTCCAGCACCATGTCTGCCTGGGCACTGCCATGCTTCCCACCATAATAATGGACTGAATCTCTGAAACTGTAAGGCAGCCCCAATCAAATGTTTTCCTTTATAAGAAGTGCCTTGGTCATGGTTTTCTTCATACCAATAAAACCCCAAGTAAGTCAAAAAGAAAGAACTAAATCCACCACTTGACACTAAAAGGAATAGAACACCATATACAGTTGATTTCTGAGCCCAACTCTTGTCTTTCTCAGAATCTCCAAATCTGGGTCTGTGGCTCAGATTTGATATCATTATGGTAGAGAAACCATGTTGCAAGTGGCAAGAACCACATAGTACCACAGTGGAGTCTCCTAGGATAATCATACACTGAGAAAAGAGCTGCAAACAAATGTTCCAAGGCCCTTTTTGGCAATGGTTCTTGTCAGCATCAATAGCCAAGGATCTAAAGGACTGCAGAAAAGCATCTCATGGACCCCAGAAAAGTGATGATATCTGAGGTGTAACAAATGGGGTCCAGTAGCATGTCTGACTCATAGGGAGTTCAGTTAGTCATTGCTTCACCTATCAAATGCATCTTCTGAAGAGATCTGCTCAGCAATTGACAGAAAGTACTTGGACGGTGTTAAAAGATCTGTCACAGTTAGTAAGAAAGACAAAGCAGAAATTTACGAAACTGCTCATTCTCAGTACAAGAAACTGAGAGTCAGAAAGCATTACATACCCTCAAGGTAAAGCTGAGGACTAAGGCCCGTGGCCCTCATGACCCTAGAGAACCCAAGAGTCCAGCAGGAGGAGGAGGGATGGAGAACAGGGTCAGAGTGGGAATGGGGCCTCAAATCCAGAGACTCTACCTTTGCTTGGAGGAGGGAAAATGCTAAACATCAGATGTTAAGCATGAGCTTCTATTGATACAGAGTAGTGGCTACCTCCTTATTTGGTTGATTCATTAGTTTGGCTGATACTAAAAGAAGATTGATCCTAGCAAATTCGAATGAATATCAGGTATTCCACCAAACATTAGCCCCAGTAGTAAACCCTATGTTTGATCACACCAGTGTTACCCCAGGAATATCATCTGGCAGTTTCATTATGCTTTTCCATTCATATCAAATAAAAAGAGAGAGAGAAGTAAAATCAATTCCTATACATGAAAGAAGGACATTTACAATACCACTTGTGGGCTCTCTCAGCCTTCTAATCCTTCAGCATAATGTGCTTTGGACAGTGTGCAAAATATTATGTTGATCCACTGTGCTAATATTATGTATATTGGATTTGAAGAACATTTTGTAATACTTTTTTATCTGAGTGAAAGTGGTAACTTCTATAAAGATAATTTTATTTCATATTAATGAAAAATTTAAGAGCCCGGAAGCTCATGTTAAAACTTAGGCGACTTCCATAAATTCTCATCAACATTACTTTAACGTGAGCTGAACATGGACAGCAACAATAGACCTGCTGAAGTGGGTAGGGAAAACCTATGGGGCCTCAACCCTATACAACAAACCACAGGCAACTAAGGGTTGTTGAGTGTGGGAGAAATAGTCTTCCCTAGGGACAAGCATACCAACTTGTTATGTCATACCAAATGGTCATCCTTGAAAACAAACATAAAAGCACATTATATAGAATGAGCCAGGTTATCTTTATATATTTAGGAATGTATGTATATACATATAAGTGTGTGACAAAAATTAATAAAAAGAGGTCATGAATTTGAAAGAGAGAAAGGAAGGGTATATGGGAGGACCTGGAGGGAGAAAGGGAGAGGAGGGAAATGCTATAATTAAAATCTCAAAAATAAAAGAACAATGCTTTGAAGTTGGGATATTGGACGTGTGTGTGTGTGTGTGTGTGTGTGTGTGTGTGTGTGTGTATGTGTGTGTGTGTTGTGTGTATGTGTGCAGTATGTGCATGTGAGTGGAGATTTTACTTGTGAACTTTGAGAAGAGTCTTTCTAGACATCAATTCACATCAGTGTCTCTAGCAAGAAGTGTCCTTTTAATGTTTCCAGCTACATAAGGCACACATATGATTCTTCCACATGTAAACTCGGATTTTGATAGCTATACAAACTAACCACTCTAGGCATTTTCACTGCTTCATGGTAGCCAAAGAAGCCTTTATCAGTCCTCATTTCATGTCTCACTCAATTGCTAAGCTGTGCGGACTCTGTTAGAACATAGCTTCCAGCGTATAAATTGTTATGTGAGAGTTAACTTTTAGTCTTTCTCTCCTCTTGGTTTTCTTCTTTCTTTGTGCTTCTAGAATATTCTCAGGGCTATAATTCTTTCTGCAATTCCCACTCCCCCTTTGGAAGTATGCTTTCATCCTTCTCAAAACACTTTATTTGAAGTTTTCCAATGTTCGGTGGCAGCATTTTACACAGCAGGCTTCTCATGTAAATCAGGAATTGTGACAGCAACTAGGTAAGAGCAGCACCAGGCTACTCATACATACAATGTCGATTCATCAGATTTGTGATGAACAATTACGAGGCTTTTAACACAGTGTAGACACACAACACCAACAACAATAAAAGGCAGTTTATGAACCTACCTCTAAAAGGCAGTCTATGGTTAACAACTATTTTCATAGAAAAAAATTACTTCAGAATTTTTGAAAAAGCTAAAAAAATAACAGGTATACCATAAGAGAGAAACATATAAAATTGATAATGAATTTTTATTTTAACGTACTAGGACATGTATTGCAAAAGAGCTACATATAGTAAGAACTTGGTGAAGACATGAAAATTTTAAAATATAGTTGAGAATTGAAAGCAGTGTCATCACTTTGAAAACAAGCTGATAGCTTTTAAAGAGATTAAACACAGATTTACCACATAACTCAGAAAAGAAATTATGCACCTGCAAAACATTTACATATTAATGTTCACAAGAGCATTCTGGGAAGAGAAAGAAGATCAATGGGAATGAGATGGTGACAAGAAGATAACTGAGAATGAATATGATAAAAAAAATAAACATGCATGAATAATATCATAGTGAAACCAATCATTATGAATATTAATATATGCCAATAAAACACTTAAAAGCATTATTCAGAAGAATGGACACAGCTCAAAAATTCACCAGTGAATGAATATAGTTTTTAAAATGTGGTATACTTATACAATAAAATATTATTTAGCAATAAAAATGAATAAATTAACAAAACCAGCTACTACACTGGACAGAGGTTTAGGGGAGTATAAGAGCCTCACATTTTATGATTCATTTAAATGAGATTGAGTGGCATTAGAATGATCACAAAGGGGATTACTGGCTGTCCAGGATGAAGGCTAAAAATCAAAGGAAATGGAGAGTGAGTGGCCACTGATGGGGAGTCTCTTGTGAGGTGATGAAAATGTTCAGAAATGGATTTTTGGTGATGTCTCCACTTGGCCAACACAGTACAGAAAAATGTGTAGGAAAAAGGAACTGTCTAATATGTGAACTTAGAGGTATGTAAGCCATACCTCTAATGGACTGCTATCAGTCATGACAGGAGAGAAATATAGACTCGAAATATGAGAAGCATCCAGTGGTACCTGGAGGTGTAGGAAGGAATTCTCACAGTGACAGTGACAACTGGCAGCAGGCTGATGGTCAGGCTCTAAGGAGCAGCCCAAGAAACTGTCAGATGGACCAAGAATGGACAATGAACACCTCATCTCACTAGTTATCAAAACAAAAGATGAGGTGAGTTCTAGCTAGCAAAGAAATGAAACTACTTTATAATCATACTTGTGTAGCATGTAGTGTAAACATTTATAGGTTGTAAAGTGCTATATATCAATCATCCATTAATTTGTAGGGAAAGTGTTTTCTACCGAAAGGAAAGGAGAGCTAACTATGAAGATCTTTTTAGAAGGACCCAGAGGGTCCTAGAAACCTACAAGAAGAACATCGTGACGAGCAGATCTGGATGTAGAGGGGATCTGCTCAAAATACTGCACCAACCAAGGACAATATATGCAGTAAACATTGAACCCCTACTCAGATCTAACCAAGGGTCAGGACATTTTCCACAGTTGTGTGGAGAGCGGGGACTGACTCTGACATGAACTCGGGTGCCCCATATTTGGCCACTTCCCCTTGGTGGGGAGGCCTGGTGGCACTCAGAGAAAGGATAGGAAGGCTACCATGATGAGACTTGATTGGCTGGGACCATATGGTGGGGGAGGAGGTCCCCTTCTGTCACAGACCTAATGGAGGGGAATAGGGTGAAAGAGGGAAGGAGGGAGAAATGGGAGGAGACAAGCAAGGGGATAACAATTGAAATGTAATCTGAATAAATTAATAAAATTTTTATTTAAAATAAAGCTCTTATTTTAAAATTCCTTTTAGCTACAGATGCCCTTGTGCTGATCAGTGAAAACCCAAGCATTGTTTGTGGCTCACATTGAACGTAAGCTCCAACAGTACTTGGCCATAACCTACCTGCTATTATTTGAGTGAATTCATACATACATCTATGAGGTCAGTTCCGTGAGATACTGATGTTTGGTTCCTGCGGTCTTCCACACAGGAGCCAGTCTTGGCTCAGAGGCTCTCCCTCTTTAGAAAGGTTTGGACTGTAACATTCTAGCAAAGGGGACAGCATCCCATGGCAGCAGGTCCTGCTGGACCCACCCATGGTGTGATCATCAGGGGCCATCGGATGAGCTCTTAAGGCATAAGGCATAAGGCATAAGGCAAAGCGAAAAGTTGTTTCACTTTGACACTGAAACAAAAATTCTAATTTTAATAAACTCTTGAATTATAATCAGCTTGTATCAGTTATTTTATATTCAATGCCTACAGGCTTCAATTTACTTAGGGAACAGGGTGGCATTTATTGACCGAGAACCAGATCTTTAAATAGAATTGTCCCAGAGGGTGTTAACAAAACATCAAAGAAATTAGTTACTGCATAATAAGAACCATTATTGAGCACATCTCTAATTTCAGATATTATTATAAATACTTTGTATATGTCATATACCTCAATCCAGTGGGAAAGTTTGCAGTTAAGGAAAATTCAGCTCATCCAAAAGGCAATTATACTAGGGGTTTGTTTGTTTGTTTGTCACTGATAAAAATTCCTGAAAAAAAAAACACTTAAAGGAGAAAATGGGTTTTCTTCTTGGAGAGAGATTTCTGTCTTCCCCTGTGGGGGAAACATGTCCTCCTGAGTTTAGGAAGAGGCTCCCTCAGGGTGGCAAGCAGGAAGGAGAAAGTCCAGGCTGCCACCTTCAAACCCTTCAAACTCCTCCCACTTATTGAACTAGTTCAGCCAGGCCGCACCCCTAAAGTCCCCACAGCTTTCACAATAGGGTACCTAGAAGTTTGCGGGGGCACAATTCAAGATTCAAACCTGATTAATGACTGATTCGCCAAAGGACACACACACACACACACACACACACACACATACACACACACACACACACACACACACACAACTTAAGTAGCAAGGGCAGAATCTGAAACCTAGAAATAGAATTCCTGAGATTGTAAAGTTAGATTTTGTTTTAAATGACAGATAATAGAAAAAATAGATGGTTATTTTTCAATCAGCTATCCTAGCAATACAGGGTTGGACATGATGTTGTTTCTAAAGCAATGCAGTGCTTTAGACCCTAACCCTAACCCCTACCCCTACCCCTAACCCTACCCCTAACCCTAACCCTAACAGCCCTACCCCTACCCCTAACCCTAACCCCTACCCCTACCCCTACCCCTAACCCTAACCCTAACCCCTAACCCTAACCCGAACCCTAATCCTAACCCCTAACCCAAACTCGAACCCTAACCCTAACTCTAACCCGAACCCGAACCCTAACCCTAACCCCTAACCCTAACCCGAACCCGAACCCTAACCCTAACCCTAACCCCTAACCCTAACCCTAACCCTAACCCAACCCCTAACCCTAACCCTAACCCCTAACCCTAACCCGAACCTGAACCCTAACTCTAACTCGAACCCCTAGCCCTAACCCTAACCCCTAACCCCTAACGCCTAACCCTAACCCTAACCCAGAATATAAAGGAATGCAAAGCAAGTTTAAGGCCAGGTGGCGGCAGCGGTGGCAGGGATGGTGACTGACACACTACCAGACGCATTGAGGTTGTCAGTGCAGGCTTCCAGGCTGCCACACTCAGCCTCATCCCCTCAGTCATACTCAACTACAATTTCTAATGGAAGGGTATGGGCAGCTCATGTGTGCAGTGCAGCCACAAGCATAGTGCATGCCGCATCCTCTGGTAGAATCCAACCCCATGCCCTATCATCCAACCTCAGATGGAGGTGACCAGCTCATGTTCAGGTTCGTTTTCATCAATGAGACATTGTTTTTGGTACTTTCCCCCAAGGTTAACAGAAGTAAAATTATGTTTACATATTTACACCAAAATTCTCACTGTAGCTTTAGTATACATCCTGACCACATTTTCTCCTCTTTCCTCTTCTTTCAGACACATGCCGCCCACCCCCCCCACCCCCTGCCAGCTTTTCCTCCCTTTCTCTTTAGAGGCCTCCCATGAATATCAACTAGCCTTGGCAGTAAATCTAGGTGCATCTTCTGTTAAGGCTAGAGGAGGCAGCCTAGTAAGGGGAAAGGTCCTCAAAGGCAGGCAACAGAGTCAGAGACAGCCTCTCACAGCACAGTTCCTGAGTAGAGACCTTGTTGGAAATATTGAGTACAAGACATTAAGGAGAGAGGCCCTGCATACAAGTGTGCCTTTAAGGTTGGTGTAATAGAGGAGATTAACTATACTTTTGTTTCTTTTAGAAAGATGCTGGTTCTTTGGCAACTAGATTGTACTAGGAGCAGCCCAAAGAGCTTGTTTCTTGCCCAAGGCTTGAGAAAATATAAAATTATCTCCTAGCACATTTGTGGGGATTATCTTGAGTGCATTCATTGGGATGAGAAAATGCACTGACTGTGGCATGCACAATTCCCTAGGCAGGGAATCCCGGACTATATAAGAATGGAAAAGAGGAAGCTGAATACTGGCACGCACACATTCCTTGTTTTGTGTTACAGACAAAAAGTGTGACACCCCTGGTTCTCTCAAGCCACTGTCATCATGGCTTCCCTGTCAGGATGTGTGTGCCAAACAAGTCCCTCTCCCTTAAGTTATCTTTGTCAGGGCATCTCAATCATAGAGACAAAAACATACTAAGATAGGAGGTAAGTAAATATTTGCAATGGCATAGGTGTTCAATGCAAATGGTCTTATGAAATTTCATTTAAAAACTTAAAAAAAAAATGGGAAACCTAACTGAGGTTTAAGGATATTATAAACTTGGTACTAAATTCGGATGAGAAGGGGAAAAGAAAGGAATCTAATCTCATTACTCTTATAAGGGTGGATTAAAAAGATAGCAAAACATGAGTCAATCGAGTCCAGGAATGTGCACATGAGCCCGCATTCTGTCAACCTTCCTACAAAAGTGAAAACTGAGCCCAGCAATGATGCTGTAACAGGCCACCAAACCCTAGCACAATGAATGCCACATTAGAGGCACCATTCCAACCTTACAACCCAACACCTGCCAAAGCGGGACCACAGACCTAACCCATCACAGACCTTGTCCTCAGTCCCAGAAGCGCGTTATACCTTCCTCCAGCCCTCTTCCTTCCCACTTTATTGGGACCACATATTACTATCATGAGAGAACAGTATTTGGCAATATGATCTGGGTTGTGGATATGTTTTAACTCCAAGGTTTCTAACATCTGCTTTTTAAAAGTATGTCTTTAAACTACTTACAATTTAATGTGAAGACTGACACATTTAGGGTAGTTTCTATCACTATATTTTTGGTTCTGTGTTCTATGCCTTTTCATTGTTTACATTTCTCCTTGATAAGATTCCTTCCTTCCTTCCTTTCTTCTTCCCCCTTCATTTTTACTGTTGCTAATTTTGGTACTGTGTTGTATCGCATGGAATTGGCATTGAATTTCTGATACAAATACTTACTTTAAATTTTAAGGGAAACTGGAACACCTATCCATTGAATGCTATGATTTTACATGCCTGCTCTCAAATAGTATGTTCATATTTCAATCAGTGTGTTAGTGTATAGTTCAGTCTATTTCAAAAAGATGAGTAAAAAATGCTGCATGAAACGATGCAGGGGAAGAAGTAGGACAATATCGCCTCTCCCTGATGTTCCTCTCAATGCCCCCTTCACACTACTTCTCTTGCATTTATTACTTCACGTATTCTGTATTATTATTTTACAAGATTAATGTGAATATTTACATATAGTTATAAACCATTCTCATTGTGTATGATTTAATTGTATAAACGACAATGTGCATTACTATTAGGAGGCATTTAACTATATATAGGCTATTTCTTTGGTGGACATGGATGTACACCTTTTAAAACGAGCCTTATTTCTTTCCCTGACAGCTGATCTGTTTCTGATAATTCCCCTCATGTAGAGCTCTTTATCTTTTCATTTCAGTGTCACGAGATCAGTAATGTTATCTAGGGAAATGCCTCTTGACTTTTTACAAAGCTCCTTCAGATGGGGTCTCGGGATTTTTTAAAATATATTTTATTAATTTATTCATATTACATCTCAATTGTTAGCCCATCCCTTTTATCCTCCCATTCCTCCCTCCTTCCCATTTTCCCCTTTCTCCCTTCCTCTATGACTGTGACTGAGGGGGATCTCTTTCCCCTGTATATGCTCATAGGGTATCAAGTCTCTTCTTGATAGCCTGCTATCCTTCCTCTGAGTGCCACCAGGTTTTCTCATCCAAGGGACGTGGTCAAATATGGGGCACCAGAGTTCATGTGAAAGTCAGACCCCACTCTCCACTCAACTGTGAAGAATGTCCCGTCCATTGGCTAGATCTAGGTAGGGGCTTGAAGTTTACTGCATGTATTGTCCTTGGCTGGTGCCACAGTTTGAGCAGGACTCCTGGGCCCAGATCTGCCCATCATAATGTTCTTCTTGTAGGTTTCTAGGACCCTCTGGATCCTTCTATTTCCCCATTCTCCCATGCTTCTCTCATCTAGAGTCCCAATAGGATGTCCTCCCCTCTGTCCCACTTTCCAAATTGTGAAACAAGATCTTGGGATTTTAAACACTTCTCTGTTTTCAGTGTTTTATTTGTGCCCACTATTCTTATGAAAGGCTTGTTTTTACATTTAATACTCATTATCTTCTGACTCCTCCCCCATGTCTACAGTCTTTTGCATTTCTCCTTTCTGGTCCTCTATAGTTTTGATTGCTCTTTCTGTATTGTTTTCTCTCTCTCTCTCTCTCTCTCTCTCTCTCTCTCTCTCTCTCTCTCTCTCTCTCTCTCTCCCTCCCTCCCTCCCTCTTGCTCCCCACTAAGGTTTTTTGATTAATTAATTAGTTTATGTTACATCTCGACTGCATCTTCCCCTCCTCTCTCTCCTTGTATGTAGTCCTACCCTCTTACCTCACCCCACAATCCTCAGAAAAGGGGGGACCTCCCATGGATATCAACACACCTTGTCACCTTGGCATATTAAGTTGCAGTAGAACTAGGCCCATATTCTCCTCTTGTGGCTACACAGGGCATCCCAGTCAAGGGAAAGTGATCCAAAGGCATGCAACAGAGTCAGAGACAGCTCCTGCTCCTGCTGTTAGGAGTCCCTTGTGAATAAAGGCAACACAACTGTCACATATGTGAAAGGACCTAATTCTGTCCCATGCGTGCTCCCTGTTTGGCATTTCAGTCTCTGTGGGCCCCTATGGGCAGAGATTGGTGGCTTCTGTAGGTTTTCTTATGGTGTCCTTGACCTCTCTGGCTCCTTCAATCCTTCCTACCCTTCTTCCATAGGATTCTCCCAGCTCCACCAATGTTTGGCTGCCGGTCTTCTCATCTGTTTCCATCATTTGATGGGTACAGCCTCCCAGATGACAGTCATGCTAGGCACCTGTCTGAAAGTATAGCAGAATATCATTGATCTTGTCAGGAGTGGGCTCTCTCTCACGGCATGGGCTTGAAGCTGAGCCAGTCATGGCTTGGTCATCCCCTCAATTTCCGCTCTTTCTTTGCCCCTGCTGTAGGCAAGGCAAATTGTGATCCAATGGTTATGTGATTGGGTTGGTGACCCCATCCCTCCATTGGAAGTCCTGTCTTGTTACAGGAGATGGATGTTTCAGGTTCTGTATCCCCCATTGCTAGAAGTCTTAGGCTAGATTCCTGGAAGTTTTCATTGTCCTAGGTTTCTAGCTCATCCCAGAGAAGCCCCCTCCACAAATTCCAGGTTTCTCTTCCAGTAATCTCTCCCTGTCCTCCCCCAACTTGATCCCTCCTGCTCTCCTCCTTTCCTTTTTCCTTCCCTCCTTCCTTCTATTTTCTGATGTCTATTCTATTTCTCCTTCTCAACGAGATTCAAGAATCTGTCTTTGGGCCCTCCTTGTTACTTAGCTTCTTTCGGTCTGTGGATTGTAGCATGGTTTATCTTGTACCTTATGGCTAATATCCACTTATGAGTGAGTACATACCAGGCTTGTCTTTCTGGGTCTTGGTTACCTCACTCAGGGTGATCTTCTCTAGTTCCATCCATTTGCCTGCAAATTTCATAATGTCATTGTTTTTAATAGCTGAGTAATATTCCATTGTGTAAGTGTACCACATTCCCTTTATCCATTCGTCAATTGAAGAACATCTAGGTTGTTTGCGGTTTCTGTCTATTACAAGTAAAGCTGTTATGAACATAGTTGAGCAAATGTCTTTGTGCTATGGTAGAACAACTTTTGATTATATGCCCAGGAGTGGTATATCTGGGCCCTGAGGTAGAACTGCTCCCAATTTTCTGAAAAAACAACAACCAAAAAAATAAAACCCACCAGATTGATTTCCAAAGTGGTTGTACAAACTTGCACACCCACCAGCACGGAGGAGTGTTCTCCTTGCTCCACATCCTCAGTAGCATGTACTGTCAGTTGAGTTTTTGATCTTAGCCATTCTGACGAGTGTAACATAAAATCTCAGAGTTGTCTTGATTTGCATTTCCCTGATGACTAAGGATTTTGAATATTTAAGTGTTTCTCCTCTATTAGAGATTCCTCTGTTGAGAATTCTTTTTAGATTTATACCCCAACTTTAACTGGGTTTTTTGTTTGCTGGTGTCTGATTTCTTTAATTTTTAAAATATACTTTGGATATTAGCCTTCTGTTGAATGTAGGGTTGGTAAAGATCTTTTCTCATTTTGTAGGCTGCCATTCTTTTCCTATCGATGATGTCCCTCTCCTTACAGAAGCTTTTCGGTTTCCTGAGGTCCCCTTTACTAATTGTTGATCTTAGTGCCTGAGCTGTTGCTGTTCTGTTCATGGGGTTGTCTCCTGTGCCAATACATTCAAAGCTGTTCCCTGTGTTCATTTCCATCAGATTTAGAGTATGCAGCTTTATGTTGAGGTTGTTGTTGTGCTTGGACTTGAGATATGTGCAGGGTGATAGATAGATATGAATGATTTGCGTTCTTCTTTATGCAGCCCTCCAGTTAGAGCAGCAACATCTGTTGAAGATGCTTTCTCCTTTCCATTATATATTTCTGCCTTCTTTGTCAAAAATGAAGTGTCTATATGTGTGTGTGTGTGTGTGTGTGTGTGTGTGTGTGTGTGTGTGTGTGTGTTTATTTCTGGGTCTTTGAATTAATTCCATTGATCTGCCTGTCTGTTTTTAAGCCAATACCATACAGTTTTTTTATTACTATTGCTTTGTAGTACAGCTTGAAATCATGAATGGTGGTGCCTCCAGAAGTTCTTTTATTGTACAGGATTGTTTTAGCTATTCTGGGTTTGTTTGTTTGTTTGTTTGTTTGTTTGTTTTGTCCTTCCATATAAGTATTATCCTTTCAATATCTATAAAAATGTGTTGGAATTTTGATGGAAATTGCGTTGAATCTGTAGATTGTCTTTGGTAAGACAGCTATTTTTACTATGTCAATACTACTGATCTATAAGCATGGGAGATCTTTCTGTCTTGTGATGTCTTCTTTAATTTCTTTCTTCAGAGACTTGAAGTTCTTGTCATATGGGTCTTTGATTTGCTTGGTTACAGTTACACCAAGATATTTTATGTTACTTATATCTGTTGTGAAGGGCGTTGTTTCCTTAATTTCTTTCTCAATGCATTTATCCAGTGTGTATAGGAGGGCTACTCTTTTTTTTTTAAGTTAATTTTGTATCCAGCCACTTTGCTGAAGGTGTTTATAAGCTGTAGGATTTCCTTGGTAGGAATTTCTGGGGTCACTTATGTACATTATCTTATCATCTGCAAATAATGATACTTTGACTTCTTTCTTTCCAATTTGTATCCCCTTGATCTCATTTAGTTTTCTTATTGATGGAGATAAAATTTCAAGTACTATATTGAAGAAAGTGAGCAGCTTTGTCTCGTCCCTGACTTGAGTGGAGTTGCTTTAAGGTTCTCTCCATTTAATTGGATAATGGCTATTGGCTTGTATTTAGGTATGCACTCTGTATCCAAGATTCCTCCAAGATTTTTATCATAAAGGGGTCAAAGGCATTTTTTCAGCAACTAATGAGATGATAATATTTTTATCAGTTTGTTTATATATTGGATTACATTCACTAAAACCACCTGGTCCTGGAATTTTTTTTATTGAGGGCTTTTAATTACTGCTTGTATTTCCTTACAGTTCACAGATCTACTTAAGCTGCTTGCCTGATCTTAATTTTACTTTTGTAAGTGGTATCTATCAAGAAAATAGTCCATTTTGTGGAGTAAAAATTTTCAAAGTAAGACCTAAGAATTTTTTATATCCCCAGTGCCTAAGGATTTGTCTGTCTTGTTGATTTTCTCAAGGAACCATCTCTTGGTTTCATCGATTTTTTTATGTTGCTCTATTTTTTCTAATTTATTGATTTCAGCCATGCATTTGATTATATTCTTCTGTCTACTCCTTTTCAGCGTGTTTCCTTCTTTTTGTACTAGACCTTTCAGTTGTCTGTTAAATTGCTAGTATGATATTTCATTAATTTCTTTATGAACACAGTGTTATGAATGAGCATGATTTTCTTCTTAGCATTGGTTTCATTGTTATAAATCAGGGTATGTTGTGCATTCATTTTCACTGAATTCTAAAAAGCCTTTAATTTATTTCTTTCTTGACCCAGTGGTCATTGAGTAGGGAGTTGTTCAGTTTCCAAGGGTTTGTAGGCTTTCTGCTGTTGTTGAAGTCAAGCTTTAATCCATGGTGGTCTGATAAAATATAGGATCTTATTCCAATTTTCTTGTATCTGTTGAGACTTGCTATGTGAACAAGTATGTGGTCAATTTTGGAGAATTTTTGGTGAGATGCTGAGAAGAAAGCATATCCTTTTGTGTTTGGGCAAAATGTTATGTAGATTTGTTTTAGGTTCACTTGATTTATAACATCTGTTAGCTTTATTAATTCTCTGTTTAGTTTCTATCTGGATAACATATACATTGGTAAGAGCAGGGTGTTGAAGTTTTCCACTATTAATGTGCAGGGTTTGATGCATGATTTAAGCTTTAGTAATGTTTCTTTTATGAATGTGGATGGCCTTGCATTTTAGAATAGATATTCAGAATTGAGACATGATCCTGGTGGGTTTTTTTTCCTTTGATGAATATAAAGTGACCTTCCCTATCTCTTTTGATCAATTGTGGTTGAAAGTCTATTTCATTAGGTATTAGAAAGGCTACTCCAGCTTGCTTCTTGGATCCATTTTGTTTGGAAAACCTTTTTCCAGCCCTTTACTTTGGGGTAAATGTCTATCTTTCTTGCTGGGGTGTGTTTTTGTATGCAGCAGAATGATTGATCCTGTTTTTGCATCTACTCTGTTAGCATGTGTATTTTCATTGGGGAATACAGTTCATTGATGTTGAGAGATATCAATGCTCAATGATTGTTAATTCCTTGGATTTTGATGTTGTTGGTGGTTGTGTGCATGTGTTTTTGTGTTTCTTTAACAGACTTATTCATTTCCTCTTTAAAGGCCTTTATTGTCTTTATCATATTAGATTTGAGGTCATTTTCCTATGCTTTAGTAGTGTTAGGATATCCAGGACTCGTTGTAGTAAGATAGCTGGGCTCTGGTGGTGCCATATTGCCTTGGCTTTTGTTGATCGTGTTCTTATGCTGGCTTTTATCCATCTGCATTTTGCCATTATTATAAGTGTAGGTACTTATTTCTGAGTTTATCTTTTTGCATTCCCCCCTACCCCCCATTGGTTTCTGTATCCTCTCTGTCTTCTGGCCTGAGTGGCCTGGAGTTCTGGTGACCAGCAAATCTTCTGGAATAGTAGGATGTTTTCCCTGAGGTTTTTGTGGCCTGTGTGCCCTCTCATGTTTTAGATGTTAACTTTGCTTATGGGGTTCTTAGTACCAGAATGTCATGGGGTCTCTGGCACTGGAGGTCCTCTGGGAAAACAAGTGCAATTGCACAATGAAAAATGGAGTCCAGGGGGGTGAGGTGCAGTTTAAGGCCGTTGGATGTGTTTTACTGGGTTATGGTGAGCAAGGGGTTGGGGAAGGTCTTACCTGGTTGTTTATGGTGCCACCCGGCCTCCAAGAAAGCAGGCGGACCTGTGGGGGAGTATGGAGCACAGGGTGCAGTTTGCCATTGTTGGGTGTACTTTAAGGGGAGTTGGAAGGCAAGGGCTGGGGGGCAGGGATGGGACTTACCTGTTGTCCCTGGTGGGTGCCCGGAGGCCTCCTGGAAAGCAGAGTTGTTGGGGCTGGAAATGGAGCACCAGATATCAGGGAAGGGGGCAGCTTACCACTGTTGGGTATGCTTTCAGCTCATTAAAGATTTTGAAGCAATAGTTTGTTTAAAAACTGGCACTTTTACATTTTCAGTTCGCATACGTACCATTTCATTAAAACATTCTTCAACTATAATTTATATAATTGTGATGTGCAAAGTGATATTACAACTAAGTAGTGTGTGAAATACCTGAATAAAATTCAATCATATCCCCACAACCTTAAACACCTAGCATTTACGCCTGTGAAATTAACTCCCATTTTGTTTCCTCTGACCAACATCCTTTCTCCTCTGCTGCCAGCACTCACCACACTACTCTTAATTTGTGTAAGATGAGTTATTTTAGATACTTTTGCAATTATTTTCTAAGTGAGAACATTGTTTATTTGTCCAATCTCATGTTTCATATCTTTTAGAATTAATATCTTTCTTTATGTCTATTATCTTCTTAAAATGAAAGAATTTATTATTTACTTTTTTATTTTCTAAGAGTATATATATATTTTTAAAATAACATACATTTTGGAATGTTGTGCTTTTTATTTCTTTTCTCCTTATATATTTTTTCAGAAATTTTACTTTTTCCTTTTACTTGAGTTAAGAAAGAGAACAACTATAATCTTAAATGTCCTGTCCCACTATACAGGCAACAAATAAGAACGCAGATGCAATCTTCTTGCATTTCCTGTCCCTTTCCTGAGGTGGGCTTCCCGTCTTTCTGAACCATCTAGACTGAAAGCCAGACTAGCATGAGCTGCTGTGAACCATTCTCCATCCTAAATATTGTGCAACCTTTGGTTAAGAAAATAGCTGGGGACATAGAGCTGTGATAAGCAAAGAACCGGATGATTATGTGTCTTTCGTAAATAGCTCTGAAACTAGTCCTTAGGCTCAAGCTCGACTTGGTGGAGAGAATATTCTTCTATGTTCAGTATGCTCTGGGGTCTCCTCAAGAACCCTCTTAGTAGAGATCATTGCAATAAAAGGTCCCTGAGTTTCTTCAAGGCATGTGTGTTATCTAAATTTAGCACAGAGATGGATCCCCAGCTGCAGTGGTCCCTCCCAGTCAGTGCTTTAGTTCATGTCTTTTTTAAAACTGAAGTTGATTTAGGAGAATGTTCCAGAATTCCTTTAAGGGCACATGCTGTATCTTTGTTCTCTCAGCATTGTGCTGGGTTTTTCTTTGTTTTGATTCAAATGCTTTTTTTTTTTTCTGAAAAGAATGTTGGACGTTTCATATTACATTATTGACATCATCACTGTGACTCAGTACTGGGGTGATTTTTGTAGATGTTCCTGTTTCTACTTCATTTTTTAAAAATTAGGTCTTGATGGCTAATGGGGAAAGAATGCTGGAATTATTTCACTTTTCTTTGCTAAATCTTGTGTTTTTTTTTTTTGTTGCTTCTCTTGACCTCTTTTATTCCAGTTAAATTTCTTTTTGTTTGCCAATTACAGAGTTTTTTTTAAAATCAAATATCTGCTTATTAATTTGCTTTCAGCTCTTATGAGCATGTATCCTTTTTATAAAATATGCAAGTGCCCCCCCACAAATTAGAATCTATTCTATATTTTATTGTTTGAGAATTTCCTATATGCACGTAATCAGTTGTAATCAAGTCCATTCATGTGCTCTGCCTGCCAGTTCTTCCCTTTTCCATCCACAACTCTCCTTTCCCACTTTCATGTGCTTTTTCCCTTAAGACCCACTGAATCTAACGAGTGCTGTCAGTACAGCCATCTACTGGAGCATGGGTAGACTGAAAGCAGTCTCATTCTTAAAGAGAATTAACCACCTTCCCTGAGTGGCTATCAATTGCTAACATCTTCTGAGCTAGGTATGGACTTCATCTCACATCTACATTGAGATTTTTTTGACTGGCTTGGTCTCAACCTGCTGTTGAGTTCATGTGGTAGTGGCACAGTCATGTCTGGCAAAACCTGTTTGGGCACAAACATCCATGACTTCCAGTGATTACAATCTTTCCGCCCACTTTCTCTGATGTTCCATGAATCAAGGAGGATGTGTGGGTCTAACTGTTCCATTTACAGCTAAGGGACTCCATCCATAGTCAGGTATTCTCTGCGCTTGACCAGCTGTGGGTCTCTGTGCTAATCACCATGGAGTGTAAGAAGAAGCTTCTCGGATGGAGGTTTGGAGATGTAGTCATCTATGGTTACAAAGATAAGAGCCTAGAGGTCAGTTTGTAACAATGTTCATTTATCGTAAGGATAGTATTAAATTTTTCCCTAGAGCCTAAGACCCAGCCATGCATGTTTGTTTTATGTTTCTTTGTTTCCACTTAACGGGACCATGAATGAGCTCCATCTCATGGAACAGATCTTATTATATTCAATCCAAAAGTCATTGGTTACTTCCGTAGAATTTGTGCCACCATTACCTAGGGGGCATATCTTGCTAGTCCAGTCATTATTACAGCTTACACAGTCCACGGTGGGGTAAAACTCATGATAACCTTTCTCTTCTGGTAGTGTATATATTACCTTATAGCATTATGAAAGTTCAGAAGGGGAACTAAGAGCAATAGCAAAAGCCTGTAGTATTGGTGTGTGTGTGTGTGTGTGTGTGTGTGTGTGTGTGTGTGTGTGTGAGTATCCATTGGACTCTACTAACAATTAAAAAGACATAACCCATATCTGGTACTAGGTCTTTTATTTGGCAGATTGGGGTCTCAGAGAAGCACTGTCCCACCACTATAGGGTACCTCCATTTAAACTCTGTGTTTGTATGTGTGTGCGTGTGTGTGCGCGCGTGCGCACGCGCATGCGCACATGTCAGACACGTACACATGTTAGAAAGATTCTATTGAAGTAAGATTCAGTTGAATATTGAAATATGATATTTCCACAAGTTTTCAGTCACCCTTCCCCAGGCTCCCTCCCTCCCTGCCCTTCCATTTCCTGCCCTGTTTAAACTTTCTTGTTCCAGAATGTGAGAGCAATCTGGCTGCAAAAGACGTTGTCCCATTGATCACTACGGGTGACTCTGCAGATCTGCGTGCCTAGAAAATTCTCCTCTTCTTCACTCTGCTCCCTGTGCTGCCCTCATCAAGTTGCACACTTGGCCAAACAGGATGATGACTTTTCTCGATAGAGAAGGACCAGTAGCTGCGCTCCCCAGCTAGAACCTCCAAGCAAGCTCTCACGTTCTTGTAGTTTTTATATTAAAGGTTATGACTCATTTTTTTTATTTTAATGGAACCCTCTATGGACCTGAACTTTATTGGGTGCGAGATCCTTCGACAACTCATCACTTTCTTTATATGTTTAATAAGTGTGGCTTTTCATAAGTTCAATGTTAATAAATAGAGAGCTTAACTACAGCCATAGCAACACACTCATCGACTTGCTCACTTTTTTCTCCCTCTTTGTATTGAATTAAGCAATTATACTTTTTCACATATGCAGAGATCTTCTGCTGAGAATAATATTGCAACTTACTTTGCCAATGAAATTTCTGTTGCAGCAATATGGCAGGAAGTAATTTTAGTATTTTCCATAGGAACTGAGTTCATTTCCCTAAGTTTTTCACTCTATATTTTGAATACACACATGTAAGAAATCTACTGAAACAGAATGCTAAAGATGAGGCTGGGAGATACTTTTACACTGTGTTTATAATATTGTCTCCATTTAACCTTTCATTGAGGAGTTGCTATAGTGCTAGGAAATGATGAAGTAAAGGCAGGTCATTAAAAGAAGTTTTCCTTTTCTTTTTCTTTTTTTTTTTTTTTACCTTTTTCCCTATTGTTTTAACATTTAAATATGAAACAATGGTTTCCTAAGAGAGGAATGGTGGTGTCACAACGACTTAACTGATATTTTGCGGTCCCCAACAGAGATTATGGTCTTCCCACAGCCTCAGCAAATGATGTTGGAGCTTCCAGACATGGACAAATGTAGTCATATGCAAATGATAACTCAAACAGTGCCAGCTGTGCCTCGGATAGGCTTAGAAAGTTATCATCTGAACCCCAAAGGAAAGACATGTTGATCAGTATGTGACCAGTAGAAACGTATCCAGTCCAATTCTGGAATACAATCGGAAATGTAAAATGAATTGTATTGATGTTACTCCATTGTGCACAGGGCAGCAATTGTTAATCAGTCTGCACCCACTCCTTGTACCACCTCTCAACAGAACATTCCAGAAACTCCTTCCATTCAAGTAGAGTCAGCCTGGGAGATATCATTATTCTGCAGCCTTTGCCCTCAATGGTTGCTCAACATCTATAGTAGGTTATAGTTTTAAAAAAAATCCAAGAGGATTTGTTAAGCCCTATGGGGCTTCCTAACTGTTTAGTGATGAATGCCTTGACACCGAGTCTTTGAGGGCACCAGACCACTAAGAACACTCTGAGAAACTCCAAGAAGTGGGTTCTATGGATTGTTCTTCACTTAGGGAATTTCCCACACTCTAGTTTTAATTACAACTGGTTCATTATTGTGGTACAACATTCAGATCTTATTCCATGAGTGATAGACACTTGGCAAAGATAGATGAAGAATGCATTTAGGCTGTTTTGAGAAGAACTGATGCTTGACACAGATACATGAAGAATGCACTTGGGCTGTTTTGAGAAGAGTGACTTCTGGAAACTCTGCATGGCAGTTCTCTGACTTGGTGTGCCTTGTCACAGGGAGGACACTCAGAAGTACCTCATGCCAAGACTTAGGAACACTCTTCTAGAAAAAAAAATACACCATTATGTTCTCTGACAAAGATTGTATAGATTTTTATCTGTAATTGATGCATATTGTTTGTATAGACTTATGAAGTACAGTATTTATAAATTTATACATGCATTAATGATGAAGTCAGGCTATTCAGCCTTTCTAGTTCCTCAAACATATCGTTTCTTCTTATTAAGAACTTTAAATTCTCTTCTAGTCATTTTGAAATGCAGAGTAAGGTTTAACACACTGATTGCTCAGATCCAGCAGGAGAGTGTTTAGAAGAATGAATTTTTTAAATTGTCACTTTCCCACTACATATAAAACAAACCAATGTTGAAAACTCCAAGAAAGAAGAATATAGTATTTATACATATCTATTTTAAATTGAAATTGTATTTGCCCCAAAGACCAATTCTTACAGCCATGTCCTCCTATGGAGGCCATTTTTTTGCCCATTGACTAAAGTTTTTTGAGGTCTAGAAGTTTCTTTCTCACTAAACTAAATTATTCAAACTCTAAAACTATAAAAACACAAACTTGGACATTATTTTTAAAACAGATTTGATTTCAAAAAAAACTTTTTTTTTTCCATGAGAAACAAAGATAAATTTTTTGCTTGGAATGAGGCCTGGAAACTTGAATGAGAACTAAGGAAATATCCAGATTCATCAGTCTCCAGTCCTCTTTGCAGTGTCAGGCTTTTGGTTGTTTCTTTGTTTCCCTCTGTTGTTGAATATTTCTGCCCGATACTCTTCTCACTGCCTGTCATCTCCATCCATGCTACATTAAAATGAAATGTTGTTTTAGGAATTTGTTGAAACAGAATTACATCATCTTTAGCCAAGTGACAGCAGTGGGCCTTGGTATCATTGGTTCTGACATGGTTCATATTAGCTTTAGGTCAGGGCTTTTGCACCTGACAATTCGAGGTGGCAGGTGTATACTTAGGGTGTTGTCACTAGTCTGTGATGCTGATGCTCTTTACCAAGACTGGCTTGCCTGCAGGAAGAATGGGACTTTCGGAGCTGTGTTTTGTGACATCAATTGTCTGCTCCCATTCTCTGTGGAAAAGCATCTGCAGTGTTGGTCCAGGACTTCATCTTTCCCACCACACAGTGAGAAAGAACTGCCTGCTACCTTATCTTTTTGGGGAACCCTGAATTTTCTAGCTGGACAATGTTGTCCTCACCTGTATAGAGATAGAACTGTTTCCTCTTAATAAAAAGTATCCTGGAAAAGATGCACTTTCTAGAGAAACAAGGAAACATACAAGAGGGAATAGAATGAGAAACTCCCCATGCAATTAAAGAGCAGAGGCAGCAGGCTGTCGGGCCAGTGCCAGGGAGTAGGAGATTCCCACCAGGGTCTCGCTGCTGGCTTTGTGTTTTGTTTCTTCTCACCAAAAACAAGGGAGAAATGGGGAACCTTTGGGGTAATGGTTCCATGAAAGACTCCAAAGCCATGATTCAGTAGATTCCAAAAGAAGAGCTGCCCACTTCCTGAAAAAAAAATGAGTCATGGTTTTATCAACCCCCTCTTAAAAGACATTAAGTCCAGCCACCTGGTTAAATGACTATTGATCTCCCATCTTGCCATCTATAATTACTGCTCCATTTATGGGAAGTCAGGGATGCATCCAGCTACAGACCCAGTTCAACATGAGGTGAAGGAACACAAAACTGTTACATCTCGTTTATCTTTTTTTTTTTTTTTTTGAGTAAGCAATGAGAGAACAAAGCGCGCACACACATTCCTCCTGTCTTGGATCAACAAAGGAGCTGTGGCCAAATGTCAGATTAAATATTCCACAGCTGAAGTGTTTGCACAACCTTTCAGTGGCTACCATTTAAAGAAAGAAAAAACAGTGATGGGCCTTAAAAAAAAATTAGCCTCCCCTTGACATGCTCACAGTGTTCTGCCAGCAATCGCTCCGACTTGGAAGGCCGGGCCATGCATATCTTGTCGGTGGACCATGGGTGCCAGCTGGCAAGCATAGACTTGGGTATCCATTCCTTACAGGGACCTGAAGGGCCCACTCTGCGCCTCACAGGCCACAGCTGTACCAATGCCTCGTCTCACCCATGACTGTGTTGGCTGAGGAGCTGGTCATTTACAGAAGGAATTTCCTCGTTCTTGAAGTAGGCTGTCACATTTCAACAATGAGTTCGCACTCTTCACGCCACTTGTGTTGTGAGTTTGCCTTGGCTCTGGGGGACTGCTGTGGAAACCGGAGATAGATCTTTCACTGAAACAAAATAATAAGGCTGAACAAATCAGCCTATTGCCATTGGCTCTGGCAAGAACCATCCTCTTTTCAGCTTTATATTTCTACAGCATTTCTTAAGAGGTGATGCTTCTTCTGGCCAGGTTATGGGAAGGGCAGGAGAGAAGAGAAACAAGAGGAAATGCTTGGGGAAATCAGGGGTTTTCATGCATTTTGCAAATTACCTTTCCTTACAATCTGAGATAGTAGCTGTTTCTCCCTCATTTCTCTTAAAAGAGAAGTTGCTAAGTGTCATCCATCCGGCCATTTGAATGGGTCGCAGTGTAGCTGTGAACTCTGATACTGGCCACTTGCTCTCTATGATCTTGGGCAAGTTATGTCACCTATCTGCTCTAGGTTAGCTCCTCTGAGAAAGGAGAATAGCAAGATAATCGTTCGCTGATATTTACCTACAATCGTGAACGTGTAAAGAGAACACAGTAGCCAAGGATGAGTGTGTTAAGCGATCAGCGGCCATGCAGACTGAAACCCAGTGTGGCTCCTTTCTCAGTGGGTACTGATGACACTTCGCTGTTCTGGAAGTCATTATCTTTAAGGTTGAAGGCAACCAGAGACTCAACAGAGAGGCGGTTGCTTCTTCTTCTTCTTCTTCTTCTTCTTCTTCTTCTTCTTCTTCTTCTTCTTCTTCTTCTTTAATGTATCTTTCCAAGACTAGAGAGATGGCTCAGTTGTTTAGTCATTACTCCTCTTGCAGACAGGGTTCAGCTCTCAGCACCTACACAGGGACTTGAACTACTAGAAAACATAGCTCTATGGGATCTCATGCTCTCTTTGGCTCATGGTGCATATAAATTCCCACATACACATACATGCATAAATATATAAATAAACATATAAAAGTGCTTTCCCCATGGAGGTGAGCTGCCCCAGAAGCTTTGGTGCAGATCACAGCTACAGCAAAGGAAGCTACCTCTGATGTTCAAGCAGAAGGCGTCTCCATGGGCAACGGCGAGACTTTGGGGCTCTGTCCTCTCATTTCCTGGGCGAGCGCTGTGGATTTAGAAGGGAAAGCACCAAGTTGTCAGGACATGTATTTTCTCATGAAGTTGAGGTCTGGCCTATTCATTGCAGCAAACATGGGGCTTAACTGGTTATGACAGTGGGCATCAGTCACCCAAGGGCCCGTCAGTATGATGTTTCAAGAGCCCACATGCGTGCTTCCTCCACACAGGCTCTGTGGTAGTCCTTGGATTCCGAGATGAGCCAAAACCAACCTTTTCTTGCCAAATGAGTCTATAGGGTTTAGAGCACTTTCCTTCCTTGTGCTTAAATTCTGTACCCAATAGCATTCAGAATAAAGTTTTTTTTTCCATACACCCACCCTTATTAGTTGGCACATAATCAGAAATTTCTGAAGCTTTGTCATGAGGCTTCAGTTATTTCCGTTAACAGTTCCCCATAAGGAGACAAAACCGAAAAGGGAGAGGGAGACTTACAACACAGCCGCTGCATTAGTCACTTGAAGTCATCCTTTACCCAGTCCTGCTTGGGGGCCAGGGCCTGGAGCTGTTCCCATAGCTCCCTCTGACCCCAGGGACTCACCAGGGCAAGAGCTGCATAACAGCCCCAGCTTTGCCACAAACAAGCTAAGCGGTCTTAGCTAAAACCATCCTCTTGTCTCCTCCATGTTTATCTGGAAAACGGAGAAAAGGAAGGACACTCAAGCTGCAGGTGCATCAGTCAACAAAGCACGGAGAGAATGATGCCCACAGAAGCCGCCTTTGTGCACTAAAACATATTTGTGTTGCTTCTCATATTTCTGCTTGCTTCTATTTTAGATTTTTTTTTTAAAAATTGGTATAGTTTTAGAGTTTAAACATCCTCCTGTATAGCCTCTGTTTGTACCTATTTCAATAAGAGATGGTAGAAAAGGATAGCACCAGAGAACATTTTTCTCATTTCCACATCTGTGAGGGGCCTTATATAAACTGAGTTGAATAAAAAGGTCTTTCTGAGAACTTTTTCAGTGTTCCCAAGGCTGGGGACGTGGTAGGCTCTTAGTTAGAACTACTCTCTGTTTGACTTCAAAGTGCAAGTTCTTAGCTACAGTCCATCCATCAAGTGTGAAGATTCTGAGCTTACTACTCATTCGGAGTGTGCGACGGAGACAACAAACAATAGCTACTGGTATATGGGTCCCTTAGTTACTTTACCTATGGCTAGGACAAAATACCTTGACAATAGCAGCTTCAATGAGAAACAGTTTGCTTGGCTTGTAGCTGCAGGGAGCACTCCATCACAGCTTGGGATCCATGGCAATAAGAGTTTGAGCTCTCCGGTCACAGTGCAGCTGCAGCAAGAAGCAGAAGGAGACGAATGCTTGCGTTCAGGTTGCTTCCTCCTTTTTCACTCAGCCCAGAACCCTGACCCACAGAGATGATGCCAGCCATGCTTAGGGTGCATCTTCCTACACTATTTAACCTCTCACAAGCTTGCCAATATAATCTAGATAATCATCTCAGACATGGCCAGAGTGTGTCTTATGGGATGGTTCTAGACCCTGTCATATTGAGAATCAATATTAACTACAGCAAAAGGTGTATGAAATAGTTATAAATCAATCATTTACTTATAATAAGTTATGAAGCAATTTATTTTAAATTAATATTGGTATACACTTAATTTATCACTTAACTAAAAATGGAAACAAATTTTTATACTATGATATGGGTATGCCTTTTTATTTTGCATAAATGATTGATTATTGGCTCCACATTTGATACTGAAGGATGTAAAGCATCTTCAATGGTTTTTGAAGTTGGTGACTATTTTGACTTTTTAAACAGTCAATGCTAAGAATGCTGCTTCATGTACAAAATGGCAGAAATGTGTTTAAAACTATTTCAGAAATCGTTGGAAATGCTGCCCCATCCTAACTCCAGCTTTCTCTAACATTTTAAAATGAAATTAAACTCAGAAACAATTTTTAAAGGTTTCATTTTTACTTATGTGTATATGTACATGTCTGGAAATAGGCCTTTGTTCAAGACTACAGTGCCCTTATAGGCAAGAACAGGGATTCAAATTCCTCTGAACTGGAGTTACAGGCAGCTGTGAGCCACCTGGCATAGATGCTAAGAACTGAACTCTGGTATTTCTGCAAGAGCAGTATACATTTTTAATCCCTGAGCCATCTCTCCTGGCCCTGGAGACAGTGAAATTCTAAACCAAAGAGTATATTATAAAGATAAACTAATGTGATACTTATATGTAGGTGAGCAACATTATGTAGGTAGAAACAACATTACAGGTCTTTGTTTCCGTAAACAACTATGCTTTTGTAGCTGCAGCACACTTTGTATGTGTAGGGAAAATGCTGTAGTTGATTCTCTACCATCATTTTCAGTCTGCCTCAGCATGTCAGGCAGTGCATGTTCATGTTACATGGGTGACAGCATGTGTCACAGTACCAAGTGCACTTGTCCTTTTGTCTGAACCAAGGATTCAGTGAATCCACTCAACATTGTTGAGTGTTGTCAAAACATCCTAGTTGTGTCTTACAATGTGTTTTACAATTAAATTACATCTTACTGTTGTGTGTTCAGAAGCCTTGTACTGTTGCAAATTTTTGACACCGTCCTTACAGTCAGTTATCCCATATGGGATTGGGACCCACAGTTAAGAGGTTGTCGGTTCAACATTTATTCCTCTCAGTTTAAGAGGATGAGAAACCAAAGATGAGGATATTGCTCAGTTTATTCCTGGTGAGGTCTACTTCCTGACTTTCAAGCAAGGGGGCCTTCTCACCATGTGATCTCTCACGTACTGGAGAGAGAGAGAGAGAGAGAGAGAGAGAGAGAGAGAGAGAGAGAGAGAGAGAGAGAGAGAGAGAGAGAGATATGCACTCTCTCTCCCTCTTTGTATTAAAGATCTAACTCCAGGATACGTGCTCCATCACCACGACTTTGTCTGACTTCATTGGTCTCCTCATAGTACCACTGCCACTGGGCATTAGGGCTTTGCCACCTGAATCTGGGGGACACAAAAATTCCATTTGTCATTCTTCCTCACAGACACAAAAGGAAGGTTCAGACAAAAAAAAAAAGATGATTTTTTCGAGGTCAGTAAACTCCCGAGTAAGATCTCCAGCTCAGTGAGTCACTTATTTCTGTTAGGGCTCGCTGCTTGCTTTGTGGTGGAGTCCAGTAGTAACTGCTGACCTAGGACTGAATGGTCCAGCACCCAGAAGCATCTCCCCCTTCTGAGGCATGGGACTCTTGCATGCAAAAAGCCCTTTATATCACCAGCATGACCGTGGATTTCAACTTATATTTTTTGTTATAGTTTGGGGGTGCAACGATAAATAACTCAGTTGGTAAAATGCTTGCCACACAAAACACGAGGAGCTGAGCTTAAATATCCGGTACCCATGCAAAGCCAGCCATAGTGGCATCTGCCTAAAATCTCAGCACCGGGAGTGTCAAAGACAGAAAGATCCCTGTTGCTTGTAAATTCGTGAATCCAGCTGAATCTCTTGAACTCCAGTTCACTTATAGACCCTGTCTTGAAAGAGAAGAAGACACCTGACATCAACCTCTGGCCTGCGTACCTACTCACATGCATACCTTCCCAGGAACATACACACATCCGAACACACGCTTAAAGGAAAAGTTATTTTTTTTTTTAAATTCAGCACGGTTTCACGGTTTATTTTGTAGTAGGAATCTGTCTTCAAACTGTTATCCTCTTTTCTGTAAGCTGAAGAAATGGGAACCTTCTGAGGTGAAATAACCTAAATAGACCAGAGTGCTCCTAAAATAGAGGAAGTGGGATATAATCTCTGTCCACCTTGTCCCTTTGTTTACTCACAACACAGTCTGGATATCCACATGGCCACAGAGAACTGCCCTGTGCTCTCTTTACTGCAGTAATCATATGGTGCGATTGCACCCTCTTTTCCCATGTGACTCCAGAATGTCCACCTCTGCCGATCTACAGCACCCACTAGCCATTCTTCTCTTCTAGGATAAAGATGCTCAGTAGCTATTTCTGTCGGTTTTGGTTCCTTTGGAGGCCTTCTGGGAACAGGACTTCTAAAAGGCAAAATGTCTGGAAGGCTGTGCTGCAAAACCAGTTTTGCTGGCTATAAGCAGGACCACAACAGAAAGCTCATGCATCTTCTTAGGAAATCGAAGATGTTTATGCCCGAGATGAAACTACAATGTGCTTATGTGTTTGAAGCAAAAAAAAAAAAATGACACAATGACTCCTAGAGACAAACAGAACAGAATCAGAGTAATCAAGGGAAAATAAACTTCACCGCGATTCATGCCAAATTCCAAAACAACCTTCCTACAAAGGCCATTGGATACCGAATCCATGTGATGCTCTATCCCTCACAGATTTAAGCTAAAGTAAAGTAAATAAATAAAAGTGGATTTGTTTTCTTGTTGAAAAATGGTACACATATATACATATGTATGCACAGAAGCATATTTTTAAAATACCCTTAAGATGATTTTTTTTCCTGGATCAGATGACATCTTTAGTCCCTAAAGATCTCTGTGACTTATCGGTAAACCTCAGAATCCTAGCATCCTAAAATGAAGTAAACTCAGATTCAAGATGCAGTGATATTTGTCCACCTCTAAATCTCTACATCTATTTTAAACATAAGTAATTAATTGAACATAAACAAAAAAAAATTTCCTCTCAAAACAACGAGTCATCACAATGATCCACTTGTAATAAGTCCTTCATCTTCCTGAGTGGGGATCAAGACAGAGTAGGAAGGAGCTCTCAACCCAGAAACTATTTTTTTTCTATGTTGCAAGAGGAAGGAGAAAGAGGAGGGGGAGGAGAGGGAGGAGGGAGAGGAGGAGGAGGAAGGGTGGGGAGAAAAATAGGGGAAGGAGAAAGAGAAGAAGGATAAAAAAGAAGAAAAGAAATATAAGACTAAAAATAAGAAGAAAGAGGAGAAAATAGAATAAGAAGGTGAGGAAGAAGAAAGAGATAGAGAAAGAAGAAAAGGGGAAGGGAAAAAAGGAGGAGGAGGAGGAAGCAGAGCAGGAGGAGGAAGAGGAGAACTGCATTGTTTTGGTTCCAGTTAAGCTAGTGTTTCTGTATGCATGGCATGGTGCCTTGGCCTTTTTTTTTTTTTTTTTTTTAATCACATTCTTTGTTCTGTCCGCCCTGGGGCCAAGAGCACAAGGAATGAGAACCAACAGCAACAAACCCAAAATGTTCTTCAGTTGATCACAATAAAAATATAATAACTATGTAACATCAGATTCACTCAGTAACCCTGGCACTCAGCACACACCAACGATGACTTCATACCTAGTGTGACATAAAGTGAAAACTTGCAGAGAAATCACCTCAGAAGGCCTGGCACTGCGATGCCAAGAATGTCATCACTCCTGGCACCCTTCCTTGGAAACAGGCTCATCTATGATCTTGATCTGGGGAGGAGGGAAGAAACGCTGGACCATCATAGCTAAAATGCCTGCTGTGGCTTTTACAACTACAATATGAAAAACTTGGACATACAGAAAGCTAAGCTCCACTTAAGCGCCAATGTTCTCTGAAGATCTGATTTTCTCTATATGTAATCCACTATTCTGCCAAGGCCAATCATATTTTCTTTCTTCACAGAAACTCAAACCATTTTATGTGGAATAAGATTCTTAATATGATTTCCCTATGAGCAAAACAAAATGATGTGCTTGAGGTTCAAAATCAACTCCAGCAAATCAGTGCTGGGACAAGAGTTCAATTGCATTATTCTTTGGCTTTGTATTCTGGACTCGAGCTGTAAGACACATCAACATAGACTGTTATCTGTCCATTCCACCTCGCACTGACCTCAGGAACTGGAGAAGTCACTAGAACACTGAGGCATATATAGGCATATCGTATTTCCAGCAAATTGATAATTGCTAGGAAATTCATGTTTTCAAACCCTTCTCCTTAACACTCGTCAGCTTTGATATGTGACAAGTCTAAATTCTTATAAATTGGATTTATTTAAATCATGTTCATTCATTACTAAACAAGGCAATCAGATCCAGTAAAGCCACAGAGTTCCTTATAGGGTATGTCTGGTTTGTGTTTAGTGGCCACAGCAGCCCACAAAGGCCTATCCTTAGCACTGACTTTAGCAGCAAGGGACCGTGTCGATGGGAGGCACTACCATCCTAAAACCACCTAATTTTTGTGCTCATCTATCTATAAGTTGTTCCAAAATGTGATTTTTAGCAACTAGGCAGGTTTAATAGAAACATTTTAAATTTTTAATTTTATTTTATTTGTGATGGACAACTGCAATTTTCTTATAGAGTGTGATATAATGTTGTGATATGTGTACACACTGTACCATGATTAAATAAGCCTAGTTAGCATATCCACCACCTCACATACTCATGAGGGGTTTTTGGTAGAAAAATACCTAAAATCTCATTTAGAAACTTTGAAATATACATTATTAACTAGTTTCTAAACTGTAGTAAATTACTATAGCTAATTCCTTCTAATAGAGCTTTATTTATTTATTTATTCAATTTTACTAACATCTTCCTTATTTTCATGCTCCTGCCACTAATAACCATCATTTACCTCTTTATTTCTGTGGCTGTGGCAGCTTTAAATACCACTGAGATGGAAGAGCAGCATTTGTCTCTGTGTGCCTGGCTTATCACACATCATAATGTCGCCCGGATTGATGTCAGGTTATTTCAAGTGGCAGAATTTCCTTCTATTTTTAAAAATTGAATAGTACCTCATTGTGTGTGTGTGTGTGTGTGTGTGTGTGTGTGTGTGTGTGTGTGTGTGTGTGAGTGTGAGTGTGTGTGTGTGTGTGTGTGTGTGTGTGTGTGTGTGTGTGTGTATGCCATGTTTTGTTTATTCAATCCATTCATCTGTCAATGGACACTGAGTGACGTCACATCATGGCAATTGTGAACAATGCTACAATGAGTAAAGGAGTGTCCATTGATAAACTGGCTTCATTTCCTTGGGGTGCACACCCAACAGGAGGATTGTTATGTCCTGGGGAGATTTACTTTGAGACACTGTCCAACTATCTACCACAGAGTGTCTTGAACTTGCTATGTAGCCCAGGCTGGCCTTACACTTGTCATCCTTCTCCCTCTGTCTCTGAAGTGCTGTAATTTCAGGCATGGATTCTAAATTTGGATCGCTAATTTTATTTATTTATTTATTTATTTGAGAAATCTCCATGCTATTTTCCACAATGACCACATTAATTTGCATTTGTCAAAATAAGATACAAGGGTCCCCTTCTGTCACTTCCCCACAAACATGTATCTTTCATCTTAAAGCCTTTACCAGATGCACCATTGAATGCTCAATGGTTCAGAACGTGCCTTGCTTCTTCAGAGGACTCCAGCTAAGTTCCTAGCACCCATGTTGGACAGCTCTATGAGTCTAGCTACAGGATATCCAACATCCTGTCCTGGCTTCCACAGCTCCCTGTACTCACGTGCACAGGTACTCACATACCCATAGATTAGTGCAGTTCTCAGAGCCCATCAGAGAAGTTTCTATGTGCAGCAGATGGTGCTTAACTCAGAAACTCACAACGGATTAAAATTCAGAAAATAAGTGTTAGTGGAGTGTTCAGACACACATAGAATATCCATACCACACCCCTTTCTCAAAGATTAGGGGATCCTTCGAAGAAAAATGGAATGAAAGCTTGTAAGAGACAAAAATCGGGGAGGACAAGATGGAACAGTATCTTCTGGGCATGACGTGGCCACTTCACTCATGAACTCACATCTGTGGCTGCCTGACCAATGCCTGCATGAGATCAAGCAAGTTAACATTTTGTCATGGAGGAGGAAGGGCTCGTGAGCTGCCATTTCTTTCTGAGGAGCTATTAAGAGCTGATGGCTTCTAGAAAGGGAAGAATCGGTCTGATCCATGTGAACCTCAGCGGGTCAGACAAGTTCCAGTGGATGGGCCCTGGCTCGTGAGCATATGGGCAGCACAAATTGGACTAAGTAGGTTATTTTTTAAAAAATTAAAGACGGCATGTGGTTGGGAGAGTGTGGAGAGGAAAGTGTACCAGGGAGGAAGGAGAAGAAGGAGTAGGGGTGAAAATGATTGAACACAACATTCTATGAATTTCTAAAAGACAAAATAACTGGACATAGTGGTACACTACCTTAATTTCAGCACTTGGGGGTTAGAGCAGACTAATTTCTGAGATTTCAAGACCAATCTGGCCTACATGGTAAGTTCTAGGCCAAACAGTCATTAGGAACATATTAAGATCCTATCTCAAGTAATATAATGACGATGATGATGATGATTATGATGATGATGATACATTTTATATCTCATTATTGCTAGAGAAAAATTAAGGATACCTTCAGATGCAAGCAACAAAATACTGAAACAAAATATTTTCAATGAAGGAGGTTTATTGTCTCATAGCAAGAAATCTCATCATTACAGAAAGAGATATGATTGTCTCTCACAGCCAGGAGATTGGGCTAGGCATGAGGGCACATGCCTATAGACCCAATTACTAGGAAAGCTGAGACAGGAGGATTGCTTGAGTCCAGGAGTTCTGGGCTGTAGTATGCTGTATTGATTTTAGTTCTGTGTCCACACTAAGTTTGGCATCAATATGGTGACTTCCTGGGAGCCAAGAGATTCAGTAAAAGAACATGTTTTTATTTTGTTTTTAAAAGTTGTCAAATAGTTGCAAGAATGTCAAAGAGGAAAGTTAGGAAGTAGCAAAACAAGAAGTGTGTTCCTATTACCTTGTTTTCTCCCACTTCTGCTCCTAGCTTAGTACAAGAGCTCATTTCTCCCCCACTGAAGATTAAACTTTAAAATGAAGATAATTCAGCATAAGTGTCTCTTGTGCTTCTAATGTTCTCACTTCAGAAATGCTATTTAGCTGAGTCTGAAGATAACTAAAGAGTTTTCTATTAGATGAAAGCACCATTCATTTCGAATAGTTTTATTTACTGCCACCGAAGGTAATTAGGAAAATTCATCCTTAATGACTCACTGGTCATCTCATAAGCTTCCCCATTCATGTAGAGAGGGCTCACCAAAATTCATCAAGGCAATCAGAAATGGGTGTTTTCAGACTGTCCACAGTTATCTGTAAGCACGCAGGTGCCCTCTCAGAGCTCAGATCTGAATGCCCAAGTCAGGAACTCCTGTTTGACATACCTTGCAACAGTGTCTTCTCTAACCCTATAACAATGGCTGTGAGATTGTATTTTGATACTTAAATCTATCCTTTTGTACCTAGCTCATGAATACATAAGCTTTGTCATTCTGCAGAGCAGTCAAAGCAGGCCTCACTCGATGCTCTGCCACACAGTCATCAGGGTATGAATACCTCTGCTGTTGATAATGCAGCAGATGTCAAGTAACTCACCCAATACAGATCAGCTGTATCCCCAAACCTCGAGGCTCCTCTCCTCACCCTAAGTGTGATGTGCTTCTGCCATAAAAATAATGGAAACTGTCTAACTTAATTTACCCATATTCTATCCTTATATACTGCGACTCTCAAGTGGATTTTACTGAAAGGAAAAGTAAACAGTTCAGTCTTCGGAAGCAAAATGAGGTGGGTTGGGAAAGGAAAGAGACTGGTTGTAGGTCCTCAGTCAGGGCCAAATGCTTAGCTCTCCCCACTCCCAACTTCAGCTCTTGTTAAGCTTTAAGTAGTGGAGAGATCATGGAAAGGAGACATGAATAGACATATACATAGTTAGTGTTCAGTGAGCACCCAGCGTGTGTCAATTGACATTTGTATGTTCTCATTTAAACCTTTCATGAAAGGGACCATCCCTATTATCATTGTGTCAACATTGTATTTAACACCATCCATACATTAATTGTGCATCATACAGTGATATATAGGAACCTCTTTATCAGCACATTTTCTTTAATTTTCATTTAACTGTGCATGGTATTGTGTTGTGTAAGTACACTTTTACACAAGTGCATATTGCATAATGAAGAAATTCTTCCCATACTCCATTCCCCTCCTCTTCCCCCCTCACATTAGATTCCTTTGTTTCCCTCAACAGCTTTACTCCTATTTTCATGTTATCTATACATCCATGGTTTTATACATCCATATAAATTTAGCAATATAGCTGAATATACATATATACAGATATGTATGTATATATACATATATATACAGATATACATGTGTATACACATACATATTATATATATAAATACATGTTTTATATATATATATAATTTTCTTTGTTCATTTCTTTGTTGTTAGACAGCTAAATTTGTTCCATAACTTAGCTTACTAACACTGTAGAAAACATTGCTGTGCAAGTGTCTGTGATGTGTTGACTTGGAATCCTTTGGGTAAATACCCACGAGTGGTATAGTTGAGTGACACAGTAGATTTATTTTCATTTTATGAGAACTTCCATACTGATTTTCACATGGCTGCACTAGTTTATATTACCATCAGCAGAATATAAGTGTTCCTTTTTGTCTACATCCTCACCAGCATTTGTGTTTTCCTTGATGACTGAAAAAAAAATCTCAACATAGTATTAATTTGAATTTTTTTTATAGTGAACATTTTTCATATGTTTGCGATCCATTTGTGTTTCATAATTTCAGAACAGTCTGCTCACTTCACTGGCCCATTTGCTGCTTGGCTTGTTTGATTTCTTGTTTTGAGTTTTGAGTTTTTCTTATGTATTGTAGATAGTAATCCTCTGTCAGATGCATACTAAAAAATATTTTCATTGTTTTTTTTCCCTATAGATGAAAAACAAAGAAATAGAAAAGTACAGGCTACACGGCTTGCAGCCAAGTTCTAAGATAAAGGTGACAAAAGTGATTAATGAAATTTGGCCAGTGCTATTTCATTCATGTTCACCAGTTTTCTCTCATTCTTCTCACTTTCTTCGAATGGAACAGTTCTGAGCTTGGTTGGGCCGGGCAACAATCAAGCTGTTCTTAATTATATGACATAACAGTTCTGTTTCCTTCTGGGGCGTGGGGCTCATGGATATGTTTGGAGCAGGGAGCTGGTGAAGAGTGCCTCTGCCCACGCCTTCATACTTTGCAAAAACAATATACACAGGATTCTATTCACTGAAAAATTCTTTCCCAGCCTCTTGTGAAGTTTGGGCCTAGTAAGTAGTGATTTAGTGTAGTTTTCTAAGATAGCCATGCCAAAGGGAGGGGCTCAGGGTATAGGCGCAGAACGGTTTTGTTTCCTATCTCAAGCTTCCAGTTACATAAAATGATTGCTAATTAAGGCTTCTATGAATGTTCTTGTTATACTTCTTGTTATGACATGGGTCATAACTTCATGTATTCCTATGGGGTATCAATGTACTGAAAATCCCTGTGACAGGAGTCCCTGGGTCTATGTCCCAGAGATGACGTAATCCACTCAAAGTGGATTCAGGTAGCCACATTTCATTGATGATATTTTTCAAGATGACCTACTAGGGTTGGTGAAGTGGGCAGAGACTGGTCCACACAGGGCTGTACACAGTGTAGTCCAGTGGCCAGATGGCAGCCTGTGAATTGCGAGCAGTCTGCGCGGCTGACAGTCTAAAACAGGGGAATGAACATTTGGAAACTCTCGCAGGAAGTTCAAGGTATTTTTTTATGTTCATTAATATAATAACTGAAAGAAATCGGAGGCTTATATTTTGTGTCATTGGTGACTTCTAACAACTTTTTGTCCTCTACATTTAACTTAACTTCCTAGTTCTTCGTGTACCTGGCCATTTCCCTGGAGAGTGAATTTTCATCGTCGCACACATGTATCTTTGCTTCTTGCTGTGTTCTTTTACGTGGTGGTGGGCACTGTGTTATACTCTGAGGGATTAGCTTGATGCCTAAGAGATGCGCTTTGCCTCCAATTAGGAAGCTGAGATGACGGCAAGACTAAACTTCTTCATTTCCCATGTGTCTTAGTCTTCTGTCTGCTACAACAAAATTATCACAGGCCAGAAAGTTGGTAAGAATAGAAATAATTTATTTATTATAGCTCTGGAGGTTGGAAAGTAAAGACTCAAGGCTCTCGTGTTGCACGTCCCGTTCTTACTTTCCTGCTACATTCTCTCATGGTGGATGATGAAGGCAATATTCTCATCAGGCAGAAGAGACTAAAAACAACTTGGGAGCTGGTTCTCTCAAGCCTCTAACACTCATTAGCTATTATTTTTGTGACTGAATCACACCTCAAGGCTCTACCTGTTACTATTGTCACACTGAAGTGTAAGTTCTTGCATTTCAGAATTTATGGAGTGACATTCAAGCCCTAGCCCCACCTCTCAAGGATTAGTTTTTTTTGGCATGTGTATTACAACATACACAAAAAGATATTTTTTAAACAAGGGGGGATGTAAAATCACACAGATGGGGATAACTTGTGGTTGAGTTCAAGCTTGATATATGTGAGGCCCTGGCTTCAATCTTCAGTTAGAAAGAAAAAAAGAAAGTATTCTGCCAAAAAGGTGGCTATTCACTACACATAGCCTGAGAATCATTGTTCCTAAGATGCTAGCGATAGGGAAAGGTCAAAGGGAGGGGAATTTAGGTGAGCTCTGCCCAGGATTAAAGGTGAGAGGCCCTGGGCTTCCAGAACCAGGATTCTTACCACTGATGATGGTGATGATGATGATGATGATGGTGGTGGTGGTGGTGGTGGTAGTGATGCTGATGGTTTATTTATTCATTCTACATCCCAGCTGCAGTCCCCTCTCTTTTCTTTTCCTGGTTGCACCCTCCCACTCTCTTTCCCCTTCCCGCCTTCTTCTCAGACAAGGTGAGCCCTGCCCCCCATATCAAGCCACCCCAGCACATCAAGTCTCATCAGGACTGAGCATATCCTCGTCCACTGAGGCCAGGCAAGGCAGCCCCATCAGGGGCAACTGGTCCTATAGCAGGCAACAGAGTCTTTGTCAGAAACAGCCTCCTCTCCCCTTGCTAGGGGACCCCCATGAAGACCAAGCTGCCCATCTGTTACAGTTATGTATGTGTAGGAGGCCTCACTCCAGACCATGAATGCTCTTTGGTTGGTGCTTTAGTCTCTGTAAGTCCCTGTGAGCGTAGGATAGTTGATTTTCTTGGTCTTCGTGTAGGGTTCTTGTTCCCTTCTAGGTCCTTCTATGCATCTCCCCCACAAGGCTTCTCAAGCTCCACCCCCATATTTGGCTGTGAGTCTCAGCATCTGTTTGGATCCATTGCTGGGTGGAGCCTCTCAGAGGACAGCTATGCTAGGCTCCTGTCTGCAAGCATAGCAGTGTCATTAATAGTGTCAGAGGCTGACTCTCTACCACGGGGTAGGTCTCAGGTTGGGCCAGTCATTTCTTGGACAGTCTTGCAACCTCTGGGCCTTTTTACCCTTACACTTCTTATAGGCAGGGTACATTTCAGGTCAAAGCTATTATGGATGGGTTGGTGGTCCTCTCCTTTCCTTCGTAGCACTGCCTAGAAGGTGGCCACTTCAGTCTTCATGTTCTGCGCTGCTAAGGGTCTCCGCCAGTCACTCCTATTTCCTCTGAGGAGCTTGTCTCAGAGATACCCCCACCCTCCAGTTTCCCTTCTCTCTCCCAGGCCTCTCACCGCCCCCCACATCTGATTCCCACCCTCCTTTCCCTTCCCATATCACCTCCTACCCGGCTCCCTCTCTAATTTTATGGGTTTCTCCTTTCCTGTGCAGTGACCCATGGTGAAATGCTGACCAGCGTCAGCACACTGGGCCTCATGGGGGGAGGAAGCAGAACACACAGCACTCGTTCTGGAGAGGTCAAAGTCCTTCTGTGGTGGGTCCTGAGGGGAGAAGCCAGGGAAGAGAGGAGACTGTGGCTGCTCTGGACAGGAACAAAAGAGGACGTGGCTGCATTCTGTAGGGAGGAAGAGGGACAATAGCAACCCAGGACACAGCGCTCAGAATGGATACAAGAACGTTACTTGAACAATGTGCGTAACATCACCCATTCAGTAGGAAAGCGTATACGTATTTCCATGCATATAGGCATAGAATTTTCCAAAAGGATATGAGTAAAATGTGAACACTGATTACCTCTGGGTGGTCAGATTTATGACTGTTTTTGCCTTCTGTCTTTGTAAACTGCTATAGCCTCTGTCTTCACGACGGATGGAGAAGACGACTTCTGTAATGGGGCTTAGTCTAAGAAAGACATTTTGATTTAAACATTCTAAAAACTTGAAGGAAAATTCAGCCCACACTTACGATACTAACTTTAATTTTGTTTTGGGAGATCGATGCATCAGTTGGTCTATATTTATATTCTGTCATTTCTTATTCTCTTTTGTTTGGAACATCAAAGCTCTAGCCATCAGTTTGCATATTACCTAGATAGCAACATTTACCATTTATGTGATAGTGAGGCATCTCATTCACACTCATCAGATTAGATTAGGAAGGGCATTCTAGTAATTAAGGTCACTAGGCTTTGCCATTTAACAAATCCTTAAACCCAACTCTAATCCCATTCCCTCATGCTGTGGACAGAAGGGATATCCGCTGAAGCCTAACCGTCCGTTCCATCCGGACGCGAATGCCATGATGTTCAGTATTATGAACGCTACGCTACGCTGCTCCAGCACTCAGAAGCTGCCGATGTGTGCAGACCTGGAGGAGACACCCGCTGACGAGCTCTGAAGAGGTTATCCTTAGGCCAAGCACCATCCCCAGAAGAGTACAGAATGTTCCGTGATAGGAGACTGTCTACCATGAAACAACACAATTAATCAAGACCGGGCATGCATGCGGTGACCACGCAATAGGAGCGGCTGCTGTCAACTCCTCAGCTGGCACCATATCGTCCTGTGGATGAGCCAATGCCCCGAGGAGCAGATTGGTGCTTCATGTGGGGTTCCTAATCTTCAGTTGCTACACAGACCCAGGGTGGTTGCCTCACTTTAGGCCTGGCTGGGCTGGAAAGGGCAATTCTCTTATCTTTGGAGTCTTCTGCTGCAAGCTTTCCAGCACTTTCTGAAGAGGTGAAATGAGCTCAGTTGTCTTACCTTCTTTCTCACTGGCTGCCCTTCTTTTTCCAGTTCTGACAATATTTCTGAGGCGTGAAAGTTCCCAAAAAACCAATCTCAAAAGGTCAATCTCCTTTTTAGCATTAGCCCGAACCCCGGAAGTTTCTGTGGCTATTAAATTATACCATAAAGAGTTTTAAAAACATGGGACTGTGTTTAATCTCATGTGAACATTAGAAAAGAATGGGTTTGAAATACGACTCACTTAATATCAGGAAGAACACCAGCTTTGTGAACAACAATAAAAATGGCAGGTCTCTATTTGCTATGAAAGATGAAATGAATTAAGATGCCTAATGTTCATTTGGCACTAGCAACCATTGGGTGTGTTCCTTCCTGAGAGGATGATTTCTCCTGAGCTCAGCATCCCTTAGTTACCTGCAGCTCAGCATCCCTTAGTTACCTGCAGTCCTTGGTACAGGACTGTGGGCTTTCCCCAGGCTCATCAGCAGGGCTATTACTATTGTTTGCATTCCACTCTTGTTTAGGCAACCACGTGGGTGAGTCTTTACAGGTGTAGCGTCTGACAGCCCTAAAACATAATACAAATAACATTATACAGACTGAGCAGGATGTATTTATATGTTAAGAGGGTATGTATGTATAAACACATAAAGGTATGTAACAATAATTAGTGAAAAGACAGGCCATGAATTTGATTTGTTTGTTTGTTTGTTTTTTCAAGACAGGGTTTCTCTATGTAGCCTTGGCTGTCCTGGACTTGTTTTGTAGACCAGGCTGGCCTTGAACTCACAGCGATCCACCTGCCTCTGCCTCCTGAGTGCTGGGATTAAAGGCGTGCGCCACCATGCCCAGCTGAGGCTGTGAATTTGAAAGAGATCAAGGAGGGATATACGGGAGGGTCTGAAGGGAAAGAAAGGAAGGAAGAAATGATGAGATTATATGATAATTATAATTAAATATATTTTAGTAATGTCAACATGAGGGAAAGGGTCAACACTCAGCTCTTGCTGGGCTGGTTTTCTTTTGTTTTCGCCTACATTTTTTATTTTCTAATACAACCACACTGCTTCCTAGAGTAGACTCAGTACCCACTATGCTTAGAGCCGTTCCCAAACCGACCATGTCTTCTCCTTCACTATCATTTTAACAGCACCAAGTATTTTCCCATGTGTCTTCTAAACCTTGAGAGGAGGCTGTTAGATAAATCAGCCGTGCCACATTTTCCTCAACCTAACATTTTACATGCACCTTAATTTTATCCATCCAGATGAAGAAAACTCTTTAACAAAATAGGCAACAGCACAAAACAAGGCAATCTTTCCCTCCAAGGGAGACACCACTGAGCAAGCTTTGCTTTTCTCAGAGCTCTGCAGGAAGGTATAGTACGAAGCAGCCTGGGCCAAAGGGTCACTTCCTTTGGGAAGACGGTTCCCTCTCTTTACCCTGACACCAGGAAGGAAAAGCTAACAATTGGCATTCATACCACACTCAGAACTTTCGCACGTAATAAAAAAGGATATGAGACACGCTGTCAGTCTGGTGCCCTGATGACAAAACCATCCCTTTCCCTACATCATAGGTAGGGATCCCAGAGCCAGCCTCATGCCAAAGACATTCTCATCACCAGATGTAAGACAGAATGATGTCCTTAGGTGTCACCATCTGTATCCAGGCTCAGCAAACTATATTTCACGAGTCACAGCTAGGCTGTGGCTTATTTCTACACATAGTTTGAAGGGTACACTGCCATTCTTGTTTGATTATTAGTGCTTGAGTCTTTTCTGTTACAGTGCCAATACTGAAAAGGTATATTGGAGATGATGTGTTTCCTATAAAGGCTAAAAAGTGTGGTACTTCTCCCTTTACAGCAAACATTTGCTAACCGAGAGCAGAAGATGAGACCTCGAAGAGGGACAATGCAGCTTCCACCATCAGGTGCCAGTGGCAGAACATAATACAAACAGAAGAACAAACAGAGAGGTGAGTAACTGAACTTTTTAAAAAGTCACTTAACAGGTATCATAACTGTAGGATCCTTAAGCTATAGAAAGAACCCTGCACTGTAAGCAACTTGTCTTTTATAGAAACATCAGCAAAAAATCATAAGACAAAGATGGGGATCAGGCTCAGATTGGTAAAGTTCTTGCTACCCAAGCATAAGGATCTGAGTTTGGAACTCTAGCACCCATGGCGAACTGAGACCCATGTAACCCCGGTGCTACTTGCAGAAAGGTGATGTAGACATATGTGTCTGGTGAGGTGTCAATGGTCAGTCAGTGTAAATAGAAAGCGAAATAGAAAGCTTCAGGCTCTGTCTTTAAAATAAGGTAGAAAACAACCCTCCCAATGCTGTGAACCTTTCATACATTCCTCATGTTGCGGTGACACCCAACCATAAAATTGTTTTTGTTGCTACTACACACACACACACACACACACACACACACACTTACATATAAATGCACATACCTATATATACACATACACCACACACACTTACATATACATGCACACACATTCATATACACATACAACACACACACTCACACACTCATGCACACGTGCGTACACACATACTTCACAAACAACCCATTTAAAAACAATTTACTGACCTTTTTACTGTCAAAATTGGCATTAAGTTTCATTGTATAGCTTTCACATTAAATATACCATCAACACCAAACACTTGATGTCCCTTGGTGTGTGTGTTCAGGTGCCATTTGTGTGAACTTTCCACCTCCTTTCAGGGTGGAAAAGGAGGGAGTCAAAGAGACTATGCATAAACACTCAAGATTCATTTCCTGCCAGATTTCGGTTTTGAATGACTTTTTCTCACTGGGGGGGGGGGGGGGGGGAGGTGGCAGCACATGCCTTTAATGCCAGAACTCAGGAGTTCAAGGCCAGCCTGGTCTACAGACCCAGTTCCAAGACAGCCAGGGCTACACAGAGAAACCTTGTCTTGGTAGAAAAAAAAAGAAAAGAAAGAAAGAATAAATACCTGTGTCTCTATTATTGTTGTTGTTGTTATTGTTGTTAAATGTCATTACTAACCAGATTAGCTAAAACAGAAATTTTGTATTTTGGTGTAATAAATTGTGTTGGAAGAAGCTAATCGCCACTAGTTCACACTGCCTCTTGGCTATTCCGGTTTTATTACCCTCCCCTGGCATCTTTTAAAGTGCTGCCAGGTACACTTCCAACAGCACAGGACGTGTTTTTAAAAGTACAGCCAAGAAAAGCAGAGTAGGCTGGCTCGGTTCACACCAGGGACACAGAAGTCAGGGGAAAGGTCTCTGTGACCCTGATCTTTCTGAGACTCGAACTACTGAACCAGCCCAACAAATGCCGGCTGATGAGGGACCGAGAAAAAGAGATGACATCGCCTTCTGCTTTCTCTGGGGGAGTTAGAATGCAGGTTCTCGCAGTGAGCGCACGTACATCTCTGTCACTTAGTCACGCAGAGCATGAAGGGAAGAAAGAGTTAGCAGGAAGGCAACATCCTCCAGGCAGAAGTAGAGACAAGAGCTCCCACTCCACTAATGTAATTTTGAGGCACGAGGCATTCGCCAGAATCCCGGAAATGAACGTACCATTCTTGCATGTGAATTTTCATCTATACACTAAGTGATCAAAACGTAGTGGGAATTGCCTGTTGCTTCTTCGGTGGGATGGCAGTGAGAGCACTGAGCAGGGCACTCTGGGGGATTCCAGTTCCCACACATCCTATCTGCTCATTAGCACGAGAGTGGAGCTGGCATCTGCACCCTTCTAAGAGCTCCCGTGAGGACGGCTCCAACCGCAGCTCATTACTTGCTGGTGACGTGAGAGCCAGGCTCATGGCTTCTCGCCAGGCACACTCTAATCCGTCAAGTGACACTGCACATCTCGGGGTCAGGGTAACCCACTGCGCTGAGAACCTTCTGCCAACTCCTCAGCTTTTTCGCCTCCTGGCAGGAGAAGACTGTGAAAAGCCGGAGGAACGAGTGAAGGCTGCCAGTCTCCCAGTTGTTCTCAAGCCCAGTGTTCCTCCACACTCTGGACAGCTATGGCTTCAAAGTCGACTGTCCCAGCAGTCCAGTGTGTTCTCACCACGTTCCCACTGGGACCTTTGATCTGTGTTCCTCACCTTCCTTAATTCCCTTGCTCAGACAGCAGACACACCCCCCTGGGAGCAGGTGGGCCATCGCCAAACCCATGGCTTCTCTTCTGACTCACAACCATGGTGTGTTTACTTTTCATACCCTCTAGGTCTGTAATCAAACCAGATGGCAACACCTGCTTCTTGTTTGCCCACTGCTCACCATGTAGAGCTCTGTGGCTACAGCACTCAGTTCCTACCTGACAGAAGGCAAGACAAACATCCATGAGATTTTTATGACTGATCAGATCATAGGATTATGGGTCAGTTCAAAAATAAAATATCAAATGAAATATAATTATAATTATTTAACTTAATTAAAATGATATCTTGATTTAAATAACCAAATTATTCAGAATGTAGTCATATCTTAATTGTATTCTTTTTTAAAATGGAAATTAGATCTTTTTCATATTCTGATTATGCTCTCTCTTCCCCAGTGCTTACCTATTCAAATCTACACCCTTTCTCTCTCTCATTAGAATAAAAACAGGCATCTAAAAATAATAATAAAATAAAATGGGACCAAATAAAAACAAACCTGGGTGGGATAAAACAAATTATCAGAAGGAAAAGATCCAAAGAGAGAGCATAAGAAACACATATAAACTCAGAGACTCACAGGCTCACACACATAGTAATTCTATAAAAACATAGTACTTGAAACCATAATATATATGCACGACACATATAAGGGAAAATAAAAAATCATGCTGAGACAAAGCGTTATGGGACAAGGGACCTCCACAAGATGCCATTGAGTTCACTTTGTGTTGGCCATCTACTGCTGGACCTGGGGCCTGCCCTTAGGTATAGTTTGTAAACCCAGTGAGACTCCATTGGAGAAAACTACTCTTTCCTTCATGAGTGGTCATCAATTGGAGATAGCTTCTGGGTTTGGGATGGGGCCTTGTACCCACTTCCCCTCTCAGCACTGGGACCACATGTAGAGCCGATCCATGAAGGCTCTGTACATGCTAGTACAGTGCCTGTGAGTTCATACCTGTGTCCGTCCTGCTGCATTCAGAAGGATTTCTTTCTCTGGTGTCTTCCAACCCTCCTACTCTTTCCACTTCCTCTTCTGCTGGGTTCTGAGCTCTGAGAGGAAAGTTTGATGGAGACATCCCACTTAGGGCTAAGTGCTCCAAGGTCTTTCACTCTTTGCACGTTGTCCAGTTGTGGGTCTCTGTGTTTGTTTCCTTTTACTATAAGAGAAAAACTTCTCAGATGGTGGCTGAGCAAGGCACTGATCTGATTCCCAGGAGGGAAGAGAGAAAGCTGGGTCTGCCAGGAGAATCTGCAGACCCCTGATTGCCTGGCTATGGGTTTCCAGGAAGAAAAGCCTCAGGGGTGTTGGCGGTTGAGACCTGCGTCCATATTTATTATTTCTACTTTGACAACAACAACCACAACAAAGCCAGTATAAACTTTTCTCATAAGTGTTCAAATCTATCCCTCCCCCCCCCTTTTTTTTAAACAATGAAGAGTTTATCTTGGATCATTTCCACAAGGAACAGAACAGGACAAGACTGAGTGGCTACTGAAGTTTTGGAGATTTTTCTGAGTCTGTTTCCAAGCAGAATACCCTTCCCCCTTCCCTGTGACCTACAGGAAACCAAAACTCCATGATGTAATACTGATGAAGGAAGGAAGTCACAAGGAAGGAAAGGCTTGAAACTACAAAATCCTTCCGTTTTAAAAATTGAATTGTGCGTATGGATATTTTGCCTGCACATATCCTTGTGTTGTGTACTTGTGGTGCCCATGGGCACCAGAGGAGGATGTTAGGTTCACTGGGACTAGATTTTTACACCATATGGGTGCTGGGAATGGAACTCTGGTCCTCTCAAAGAGGAGCCATAACCACTAAGCTATTGCTCCACTCATGAATCCTTTATATTTTAATAAGAAAAAAAGCTATGGAGCTGTTATTTCCTTTGAGACAATTTTGCAAAATTCCCTGTGTAGTTTAATCATGGCATAACACAGAGGTTAGCAGGTATCCTTCAATAGGAACAGGAGAGGAATTTCTCTTCTGTTCATTATCATAGTACATGTGTCCAAAGGGGAAAGTTTCCACTGGGAGGGAGGGTCCGCTCCCAAACTGGCACCTGCTCTCTGATGTCGGGACTATATGTATGAGCCATCACACATGACCATATGCTTTAAAAATACACTTTATTTGTTTTGGGGGTCTGGTCTCTATACTAGGTTCAACAAATCACGTCAACTTAGGAGTGGAATCGTTCAATTTTATGTGCCACATAATCAGAGTGAACTTAAAAGCAGGTCAGTTTTCAATAAAGCAGGAATTACATTGTAACTAATAGAAAGTGGGTATAGTCCACCTGGGCTGGCATCACAAGGAAGCACACCTTTTACACCAGTAGATACTGTCTGCTAACATCTTGATTTTTTTTTTTTTACATCTTTCATTTCTTTTGGGCAAGCATCTTGGGGTTCAGTTGGTATATCATGTTGTATTTTCAAATGTATTTAAGGTTTAGGAAACTTTCCCAAAGCAGTGTTACCACTGTCAAGCCCCCTAGTGGTATGTGAGCCTCCACTTGTCCTGTATCTTCACCAGCCCTTGTTATGATTAGTTGGTCTAATTTTCATAGGTGTGCAGTGGCATCTCTGTGTTGTCAGCTCGCATTTACCTGGTAACAAGTAACTTTTTCATATGTTTCCTTTCTCAATTCTTTTCTTTTATTATTTAGTGAAATATCTCTTTATATCTTTAGTGTTTAACTCTTGGGTTGAATTCTGAGTTCTTTAACTTTTCTGAGTACCAGGTACATGATCCTACCCATGTTTTCTCCCACATTCTGTTTATTTTTCAGCCTTTTAATGATCTTTCCTAATGGATCCAACTTTTCAATTTATTCTTTAACGAACTGAGTTTTGGTGTCCTGGCTAAAACAAAAATCTGGCTAAACTGAAGTTGCAATTATCTTCAATTGAGTTTAGTTTGGACGTTTTATAATATAGGATTTTATGTTTAGGTCAATGAACAATTTTGAGTTCAAATTTATAAATGAGTTGAGTTATAAATTGAAGTTTATTTGTTCATATGAGTCTATCTAGCATGAGATACTGTAAGTTAATTTTATATTAAGTTGCCTTTATTTGTTAAGACTCAGCTGACTGGATTTCTCTGGGCATGTTTTTGTACTATCTATTCTGTTCCATTGGTTCATCAGGATTTATAGCAATATCACAATATCCTGATTACTAAATCTTGAAGTTAGCTCATATTAATCTTCTGTACTGTCAAAGTGAGGTTGTATAATATACATTTCGTATTTACTTATTAACTTTAAAATTGAACTTCTAGTGTAGACATTTTTATCAAGGTGTAGTAATCAATCTATAGGTTAATTAGAAAAATACTGATACAATGGTAAAATTTAATACTTTCACACATATAATTTATCCCTTCCTTTACTTATATTTGCTTTCTTTTCATTCATTCATTCATTCATATGTATCATTTTGCCTTTGTTATCCTGCCTAGTATCTAATGTATGATGCTTAGAAATGATGAGAGCAGATACCTATGAGATCTTCCTAACTCTACCCCTACAGGCCATTTCCTCTCTTCACTTGTGACTGAAGCCCTAATATGTGCTGTGCTGAGCCTATCACAAGGCTAATGACTTCTCTTCAACCAGGCAGTGGTCATGTTAGGATAATGGTCCAGTGGTCCTGTCTTTAGAAAGGATTTTTTTGTATAATGTGAGCATCCAAGTTGCGTGAGAAGATGATAGACTATGCGATCAATCATGGCTACTATTGGGGAATTTAAAATGGCATAAGCAGAAATGACAACTATGATGTGTGTGACAGTTTCTCACACAGTGTTGATGGCAGTGTTCTCCTAAGCATCTTTCATCTGTTGATTGAAGCATTGTGAATCAAGGAGTTGTTTTCCTGCCTTCTGTTTTGTGTAAATGCCCTTCTCCTGTTTACCACATGTCTGGAGGGTAGATGGCAGGTTCTGAATAACTGCTTGGGGCAGCTTCAATGCCACACTTTAGTTGCCTTTCACTGTGCATCCATTTATAGATACGAGATCATTGTAAAATCTAATTTCTTGCTCATTTTTTTTTTTTTGCTAATGTTCTTTTGTGGTGTTAGTCAGAAATCTGGACCAAGTAAAAATGATAGAAGTCAAAAGAAAGTTTATTTTGCTAGTCAAGGGAAATATAATCCTAGTTTAAAAACTAACATGTTCTGAAATGTTTTTTGGAAGTGTGTGTGAGGGGTGGGAGATATCAATATTCGTCTTCAATGCCTTCATACTTAAAAGGGATGGATTGGGTTCTATAATTTAACTGCCAAATCTGACATTCATATCCATCTGGACATTTTTAAAAGGATCCTTGAGCCAGCCAGAATTGGCAGTTGGTTGTATAATCACACCTGCATATGGTGTGGAATTTATTATTTTTTTAATAGGCAACAGTTAGAGCATGAAAGTATTGCATGGTGTGCCTCTACTGAGAACCCAGGCTTCAACATGTTTGCACGTGTGAATAATTATATTATTTTAAAGCTCTCCGTTAACAAGCTTTTCTTCTTTATTGCCTACAAATCAAATTAGTTGAGGATACAGTTCATTTTGAAATCATTTGGAAAATGTTTTGGTATTCTAAAACTTCCTTTTTCCTCCCCCCCCCCAAAGTTTTGTTGCAAAATTGAAAGGAAAAGCCACACACACCCTTAACAACCAGTGGAAGAAAAATGCATAAAGGCAACAACAAATTAAATGTAATAAACACCTATGCTATAGGAGGGTACGAGTAGGTCCATGCCTCCATGTGTTTGCCAACCTCCATTTAGCACCAATCTTATGTAATCAGAGATAATCTTTCATACTCATGCATCAGAGGAGAGTTTTGGCTTCAATAAAATTGCATTTGCCTTGGTGAAAGGTGAGAACGCCAAGTCTCTTGTGGTGCTTCCCCTCACAGGTACAAGTCTAGCCACGAACTACCCCAGCTCCGTGCAGAGCGAGAGCTGTTACATGGTGGGATGGCTATACTTCAGGACGAAGAGACACAAACATCACTGGAAAGGAAACCTGCTGCCAGAGAGGGAGTTGGGGAGAAGCTATCCAGCATCCCCTTTGACTGTGTCATGGGCCAGTGGAATCCAGACTGGGAAAAAGACAGAGATGATGTGTACAAAGACCACTTCACACCATCATGCTTAGGGTGACCAACTTCCTTAAACCAGTACTCATTATGTGAAAGGCCGATAGAGAGTGGCCACTACTACTTACAAGGAGAGTTCATCAAAATAGCTTTTCCAGAAGTCTTGGTAACCTCCAACCAGCACAGAAAGACATTTGAAAAACAAAACAAAACAAAACAAAACAAAAATTTAAATATATTTAAAATGTAGAATATTGAGTCTGTAGGTACCTTCCATCTCACATGTGCAAGAAATCAGTGGCTATGCTTTGATCATGGCGGGGCTTTCTTTTCTCTAGGATCTCAATCGTTCCTTCCCTTTCCCCAATTTTTTTTTCTTCTCTGCTCGCTGGCTGCACCATTGCTGCTAACATCAAAAGGCTTTGCTGCCCTTTCAAGAGAAGAGCATACTTTTGAAAGATTAGAGGCATTTAAGGCTGCCGTAATCAAAAAGCACCATTTGAAAAATAACTTTATACTTTTTAAAAGTAAATGTGGTTGCTTTTATCTGGTAAATACAATGCTAATAATATGAAGTCTTGGGATGAAGCTCGCACTTGGTTTTGACCCCCCTCCCCATAAAAAAGAATGAGGGGGAAATCGTTTTATGACACTTCTTAGCCAGGCAGTGAGGAAACTATTCCTGCATTCCCCCAAAGGGAAGTGTTTTTAGGACATGGGTAGGGCAAGTGTCAGCACAGAGCATTTTGTAATCATCACAAATGTGACTTGAGTACTCGAGCCTGGGAGGGACGTGTGCTAATGAACAGGGTGGGGATAGCATTTGGAAAAAAGAGCTGGTATTAGCTAGGGTCATGTGCTTGGACCAAGCAGTCATTTTCTTATGAGTAATTTCTGTTTCTGAATGATAAAAACCCAATTCTTCACTAGAAGGAAAGGGGTCCCTTCGTGACCAAGTAATGGCTGACAAGAACATTATTTATAAAGGTTCATAAATTGTAAATGTGCCTTATAAAGATGGATCATTCTGGAGCAAACAATGAAACCGTGACAGCTGTTTAAAGAAGGAAAAGTATCAAATGTTTACAGACTGAGTGGAAGGGACGTGGAGCAACAGAGCACGGCGGACCTGAGCCACACAGCAGAATCTGCTCTCTCCTTCGAGCATGGCCTAAAGTCCCTGCGAAAGGAAGGCACTTCTGTCTCAATCTCAGACTCTGGTTCCACTGTACACTGGCTGAAATCCAGTGTACATGTAGTGGGAACAATGCCTCCTTATGCCTGTGGAAGAGCCAGGGATGGTCACTAAAAAACCCCAAAACTCTGCCGCAGGACAACCATGACTGTGGTGCAAAAGCAGAATCGTATTCTATAGCACGCATATCTTTTGAACCATGCTAACTTTTCTGCTTGCAGGAAAGCAGATCGTGTAAAGATGAGTTAGCTGGAAAACAATGTAATTTGCTCTTGTTCGCTAACATGGTATAAGAGAGCGGTTCTCAACTTTGCTGCACATTAGAACGGCTTTTACAATCCAACCGCCAAGCCCATGATAGATACAGATGTCCCTTGGTTCCTGATGAGCTCATTAGCCCACAATCAGTTGAAAGTATAGTGAGCTGAAATGTGTTCGGTCCACTTTATGTGCTTAGATGTCACAGTTTAGCAATGCACACTAACAAAGCTGGTTTCTCTCATGATCACACGATGGAGAATGTGGCTCCACGTTGGGAAAGTACCATATTGCTAGATCAGACAAAGACACAAGTTCAAAAATTGAACTATAATGCCAGCTTTCTACCAATATAGAGTTTTTTTAAATTCCTAAATCAAATCATTGTAAGTTGTGGACACGCTATAAATGGAAATATCTAGAAATTCAGAACTTTTTTTCCCCTTAGTTTTGCTTTCAAACACTGCAGGTAATTCCAATGCACAGCCACTACTGAACCACACATGAGTACAGCATGGCTTCCCAATGCTATTGGACTGAGAGTCTGTATTTCCAACAAGCTCCGAGGGGATTCTGCTGTTGGGTGCTGGCAATACTGAGTAACCCGATTGGGCAGCAGGAGTTCTCAAAGTTGAATGTGTACCAGATCACTCCGGGGCTAGTTAAAAGTTTCTGATTCTGTGAGTGTGTGGAGGAGCCTAAGAACTTTAATCTCTCATGAGCTCTTAGAGGGTGTTCTGGAACCCATAGCCTCACTGATGCAAAGCCTGCTACAAGGGCTTGGAATGGCCCTGAGCCTGCCAAGTGCCGTTTCTACAACAGGTGGCCACCATGTGGTCTTGTTAACGAATTCAAAGAAACTTGGATCCAACAAAGTGAGGGGGACTCAGAGAAGAAAGTGAAGTACAATTATTTATATCAAACCTTGCTAACCTTTGTCTTTCTTCCATCCATAAATTACCGGTGAGTTAGCCAAAGGGATCCCAGGAGCATATAGCTAGATGGCAGAAGCAACAAAAAGGAAAAAAGACATTAGATGCTGATGTTCCAGTAAATAGGATGGTTTTTCTCCACACAAAAACCTTTCAAAATTTAGGGCAGCATCAGAATGATAAATGGATGGCATAATTAAACAATCTGTCCCATGATTTCCAGGGAAAGGGTTTTTGAGTGACCTCCAGCTTACTGATAATTAATTCCACACACTTCAGATGTTGGGTGCTGTGTCTTCACTTCTGTTTATCCTGGAGAAAACAATCCCTGAATCCTTCATCAGCACCCCGTTTCAGAAAGGAGGTTACCACAAATGAGAAACAAGTATTAAGCAATAGTAGTTTTTAAGTCAATGTGGTTCATTTTAAGCTACTCTGTCAGAGTTTTACTCCAAGTTGTGATTTGGGGGTGATTTTATACATTTCATCTTATTTTTGTAACATATCCATAATATCAACAGGGTACTGGAGCCCCTAGATGAAGAGCCAATCACTCATTATGGCTCTTGCATAATCAAAATGAACCAAAAATGAACTGTCATGAGCTGAGAATCCATGACTCACATTTATGATGCACTGAGATCAGTGCCCACCCCCTGCCACCCAGAGAATATAATTATGCTGTGTGGAAAGAAAGAGGAACTAATAATTACTGATTCCATTTTGGTTTTCAATTTTTAAAAAATCAAAATGTTTCTCCATCAATACCTAGCTTTGTCTGACATTAGCCAATTGTCTATGAAGGTGACTATTATACACTCTACCTATGAATGCAAAAACATATATGGTGGTTAAGTTTTCTTTTCTCACAATATCCTTGAATAAGAGGGTTCTTTCTGTTTGTTAGTTGGTTTACTGCATTGTTGGGAGGGGGTTTTTCTTTGTTGCTGGCTTTTCCTATTAACTAAGTTTCTGAGTCTCTGAACAGCAGTGAGTTGTTTGTTCAATAATTCAATTCCTATAACAATTGAACCAGTTATTTGGAGTAAGTATAAAACTCACAGGTTAAGAAGTCAATCCCGTAATACTTCCCCTTCCTTTAGGTTCCAAATGAGAAAAATCCCAGTGTCCCTACATCCCTGATGGAACAATGATATGTCAGTAGTATCAGTGACCAACTCTTCAAATTCAACCGTTGGGAAGACAGGTTCACAGACCTCAGGCGCTGTAGGTATAAAGAGTATAAAGAACTTTCTAGTTCATTCTGGAGAATGTATCGTAGTATCAGTCAGATATGAAAAAGATCATAGGGTATACATGGTTCTTCAAATCTTCCCCCTTTCCACAATTTTCTAGTATATCTATTGTTTACCAATCCAAGAACTCCCAGATTACATCATTCCAAGTTACTTATTGTTTCCATGGAAGGAGTGGGTCATCTCATTGGTATGACTGATTACATCATTCACCACTGATGATTAACTCAGCCTTTTGCCTCTTTCTACTCTGTATGGTGGTTAGCCCTTATCCTCCAAGTAGAGGTCTACCATGAGTTATGTCATTGGAACAAAAGCAATATATCACCCTTGATACTAATATCAAAGATATTAGTATACATGGGCAAAAGCCAAATATTCTTATGTGATACCACAACATGGTCTATGGGAATTTTAAATATTACAGCACAGTTTTAGAGGTAGGATATGCATATAAAACATAATTAGCAATAAGATGAATATCTTTGGGTGGTAAAAAAAAAATCTAATATGAAATGTTACGTATAAGTTACTCAGCCACCAAGCTGAATCAAGCCAGCTTTGTGTACTATGAAGTTATTGTATTTACCCTACAAAGAAGGTTCCCCATTGACCTGCTTACAGAGGAAAAGACAGAGATGACCTGGCAATTAAACCAAGGAACCAGATTTCAATTTTATTACTCTAGTACCATCTCTGACCTATGCAGGAGGTTAGTACAAGAGAAAATGAGTAGGGGGGGTAGACATATTTTAAGATCATTGGATGACTAACAATAGCATGTATGACCTCATCTTTCTACTCACAGTGAAGGCCAACCCGGACCCTTTGGAGGAGCCCCAGCCTATGATTTGACAATAGCACAGAGTAAGACAGAAATGGTAGTGTTTGGAAGGTAGGGAAGACAGTGACAAGGAAGCATTTGGTCAACTCACCTCAATGGATTATGAAACAGCCCAGGAAGGGGCTGTGTAGTCTGTTAGGAAGCACAAAGTTTCCAAAAGAACAAGATTAGAAGCAGATGGATAATGTCTGAGAGACTGAAGTACTCTCCAAAGGCCATATCATCCAGTGTCGGCGGTATCCATTCAGGTAGCCAGGCTGCCTGTTCCTGCCTCAACAGCCCAGAGGTCCTGTCAGTCATTTAGTCAGAGAAGGTAACCATAAGCTTAGAGGAAAACAGGTATGCCAAACTTGTAGGAGAAAAGGCTGTAGATCAGCAAGTGGATAATGAATTAGCCAAATAAAAGTAAAACATGAGACCGTGTTAAGGAATGAACCACCCAAAGGACCAGATGAACCAACGCTATGACAAGAAAGAGGATGACTGTCAAAGACAGGAAGGTGACCACAGGAAATCTTTACCTCAACATCTTGCTGTCAAAAACAGCCTCAAAATCAGGATGGCAGTTTGTGATTTATAAAGATGCTGTTGAAAGAGATTTCTGCTGATACCCAAGACCTATTGCCAATTCAGTGTTCACACATCAGATGCCGGGAGCTGTTATGAACACCATGTGGCAAGAAAACTTTGTTGAAAGAAAAACTTTTAATTTTATCAGCATAACGTCAGCTCATTATTTTTTTTAAGGCAAGACAGCACTCCAGATGGAATTATAGATCATAACCCATGTAAAAGAGGCAAGTATTGGTTAAAGTTTGGATTTACCTGGACACCATAGACACGTTAGACTAGACCAGTGGTTTTTAACCTGTTGGTCATGACCTCTGTGGAAGATGCATATCAGATATGCTGCATATCAGATGTTTACATTATGATTCATAGGAGTAGCAAAATTACAGTTATGAAGTAGCAACGAAAGAATTTTCTGGTTGGGGGTAATCACAACATTAGGAGCTGTGTTAAAGGGTTGCAGTGTTAGGAAGGGTAAGGCCCACCAGACTAGTCAATGCTGTGATGTGGAGGGCTGTCCTGTTAAGAATGTGCAATAGCATCTTTGACCTCTGTCTACACTCTCATGTGCTACCCTTGCTATTAACAAGCCTTCTGTTGTAGCTATCTAAAGTTCTCTAGATATTTGGAGTCAGGCAAGGGGATATCTCGAGCAGGATTTTTATTGTTCAGGTTTCTTTTGTCTATCCTGAGTCTTTTGTGTTTCCATATGAATTTTAAGATTGTGTTTTCAATTTCTGTGATGAATAGTGTTGGAATTTCGATGAAAATTTTATTGACTTTATAGGTCCCTTTTGTTAGGATGGCATTTTTTAAAAATATTAATCCTAATAATTCATGACTGTGAGAGGGCTTTCTAGCTTCTGGCATCTTCTTCAGTTGCTTTTCTCAGTGTTGTGCTGGTTAGTTTTTGTCAACTTGACACAAACTAAAGTCACCTAGAAACAAAGAACTTGAACTGAGTGATCAGCACTATCAGACTGGTTTGTGGGTGTGGCCGTGGAACATTTTCTTGATTTCTGATTGATACAGGAATCTGCCTCTTATAGACAGAGTCATACCAGGGCAGGATGCCTTGTGCTATATAAGAAAAGGAGGAGAGCAACTCAGGAAAAGCAAGCTCATAAACAATGTTGTTTCATGTTCTCTGCCTCAGTTACTGCCTCGAGTTCCTGTCTTGAGTTCCTGCCGTGGCTTTTCTTGATTATGGACTATAACATTTGAGACAAATAAACACTTTCCTCCCCTCATGTTGTTTTTGGTTAGAGGTTTTATCACAGCAACAGAAATCAAACTAGGACAAGTGTCTTAGTTTTTAGTGTAAAAGTTTTTGTTTCTTGGTTAACTTTTAAGCAGGGAGAGAAGAAGAGGGAAGGATATAAGGGAGAGTGTGAAGAAGGCTAAGAAAAAAATGTTCTTCAGACATTTCCAAATATTTTCTGGGGAAAGAAGCAGAAATCTTATTTATTGGGAATCACTGGGTTGAATAAGTAGAGGAGAGGAAATTGTTCTCTTATCCCAGAGCCTCAAACCTCATTGAGGTAAGCTCATGTAAGGCAAAGAGAAATTTGTGATAATGCTCGGATAGCCCTGGTATGAGGTTTACAGGAGATCGGGAAAGTTTTTGAACAATCTAGAACTTCACTCCTTCTCCAGGTTCTCAGTAAGCAGGGGTCCAGACATGGCTAGTTCACTGTGCCCATCTTCCCAGAAGGAAGCCATGAATCTCAAAAATTCTTGCCCCTGTTGCATGGGCTATAGAAGCTAAGATTGATAGCTGGCATGCCTCACTCTTATACATTTATGTAATCTGTTTCAGATGTTCAAAAGCCTTGTGGGATTGTCTGCAGTAACTTCTCACAGCCGTTGAAATTTAAAGGTGCACATAAGGAGGCTGAAAGAAGGAACATGCTCCACAAAATGAGCTCTTAGCCTGTTGGAAATCCCATCCACACTACATGGTGATACCACTGGCTACTGAGTATTCATCTACTGTGTATTAGGCATTTTCAGAAGGAAAACACAACTTGCCCCTTCCTCTATCTCAGTAATATGTCAGGAACCTTCTCCTAGCTTAGGATGATGCTAACAGTGGTAGGATAGAAATAATTCAGGCTGGAGAAATGGTTCAGAGGTTAAGAGCACTGACTGCTCTTCCAGAGGTCCTGAGTTCAATTCCTAGCAACCACATGGTGGCTCACAACCATCTATAATGTGATCTGATGCCCTCCTCTGGCCTGCAGATATACATGCAGGCAGAGGACTGTATACATAATAAATAAATAAATAAATAAATAAATAAATAAATAAATCTTTTGTAAAAAGGATAGAAATAATTCCACATTGCTTATCAAGCTTGTACCACAAGATGGGGTCTACCTGCTAGGAGTCAAGGACATTGAAACCCAGTTCTTCGGGTTATTCTAGTCAAATAAAGTTTTCCTGTGTGTTATTAATGAGAAAATCATTTTTTAAGAAAGTGAGATAGAACTGTCTAGAACCAACCCCTCCATGAAGCTCTACCCAACCTGCCACTCGGTAGATTCCTCATCCCATCATTCTCTGCGTAACTTGAAAAGAAACCCTTCCGATTACACAGGAGAGGGTTCTCCATGGGAAAAGATAGTGGTTTGATGGACTGGAGATGAACATGTTTTTGGTTTGATGCCAACTGTGGGATAATACCCACCTTCATTCATTATTCATTCACTCTTTTTTTTTTTTTTGGCATAGTGAATTAGCCACCAGTATTGTGTGTTTTGAGGACAGACAGTGACTAAGACCTGGAATGTTCCTGCCATCCTAGACTGCAGTGGCCAGGCCCAATGCTAATAATCACCATTCTGTTTGTAAGAGCTCTTGGTCTTTTAACTCTTTTTACTCATAAAATAACGGTGCAGGTTTCTGAATTAAGGAAATTTTCTTTCATAGGTTTTATTTTTGAGTTGGCCTCCAATAACAGGTCCAAACATTTTGTTTGTGATATAGGATGATTTGATTTAGCACCGCAATAAACTTGTGTTGAGCTCTCAATTCTCAGCACCTCAGAAGGCAGGGACTTAAGCATAGATTCCTTGAGGAGTTGAACAAATGTGAATAAGATCATTAGCACTGACTCTAATTCAAATGTAACTGATGTTTTTATATGTCTAGGAAAACTGGGTACAAATTAATCGCAAAGAGAAGACAGGAAGATGGCTACTTATGAGTAAATGTTGCCTCTTAGAAGAAGAACACATCCCTTCCTGTACTTGGATCTTAAACTCCTAATCACAACCCCCACCCCCCGAATGTGAAACACCTTACAGCCTCAGTCTGTAGGATTTGTTATGGCAGCCATAGCAAACTAATACAGTCCGTACAAAGACTTGCTCCAAAGTACTTTAAAAAAATTGTTCACTTTACATGCCAATTGTACCCCCTTCCCTCATCTCCTGCCATCCTCACTCTCCCTCCCTCACTACCCTTCCCTCTTTACCCTAGTCCTCAGAAATGGGAGCTTTCCTCCCTTAACTTCTGACCTCATCGTATCAAGTCTCATCTGGACTGCCTGCATCCTCCTCCTCTGTGGCCCCGCAAGGCCACCCCACCAGGGTAAATGACCAACATGTGAGGACCAGAGTCCATGTCAGAAGTAGTCCCTACTCCCCATATTATGAGACCCACAAGGAGACTGCGATGCCTATGTACTGCATCTGAGCAGAGGGTCTAGGTACTTACCATGCATGGTCCTTGGTTGATACATTAGTCTCTGAGCACCCCACCCCTCCTGCTAGATTTGTTGGCTCCATTTGTCTCCTTGTGGAGCTCCTGGCCCCTCCAGGTCCTTCTATTCCCCCAACTCTTCCATGAGACACCCTTCGCTCCATCCTGAAGTTTAGCTGTGTGTCTGAACATCTGCTTAGATCAGCTCCAAAGCACTTTATAGAAACAGCTGAGAGTGAGTCAGTCTTCCATAGGGTACCACAAGTATTAGAGATGCTCCATGAAGCATAGACTCACCTACTGATACTTTTTAGTGTTTACTCATGTGATATTTGCATTCATCAATAAGATAAATATGTAAGCCAAGTGATCAAATCCTTTTTAATATGTAATGGACACACACACACAAACACACACACACACACACACACACACACACAGACACACAGACACACACACACAGACACACACACACACACACACACACACACACACACACACACACACACACACTCAGTTCCATTCCTTTAAAGAACATTTATTAATACAGATTGTGGTCCCAGAGAGTGCTGTTATGGACCTAGTTTCAGGCTGTCATGCTGGTTTTAGGAAGAATTGTTGAAAAATTTGGGCACTTTGGGCTGAGAGAACAAAAAAGCAAAACAAAATAACCCAAACCATTGAGTACTCAGAGCCTAGAAGGCTGTCCTGTGAAAGTACAAAAAGAAAAATGATGAAAGAGTGTGGGCTAAAGTGATGTGTTTGTGCTTCTAAGTTGATTAGGGAGAGAGCATCACAGTTAGCTTCACTTGTCGACTTGAAACAAAACACCATCACCTGGTAAGAGGAAACCTCAATTGCCTCCATCAGATTGGCCTGTTGCCATGTCTGTGAGGCATCCTCTTCATTGTTAATTGGTGTAGGAAGGCATGGTCTACTGTGGGTGACACTATCTCTAGGCATGTGGACCTGGGCTATTTAAAAAAAGCTATCTGAACAAGGCAGTGTTTTTCCATGCTTTCTTCTTTAGTTCCTTTAGTTGCTGCAGGCTTCTATTTGGGTTTCTGTCATGACTTCCGCCAGTGGCGGTCTGTGACATGAAAGTGTAAGCCATATCAATCCTTTCCTTCTTCAGGTTGCTTTTGGTCATAGTATCTACCACAACCACAGAAAGCAAAGTAGAGTTCCAGCAGAGATTGGCTAGATTCTCGCCTGGACAGAAATCTTACTGAAGAGCTATTGCTAGTAAATGTTGCTGGGAGTGGGAAGAGGAAGAGAGTCATGGGTCCTTCATTGAGAATGTGGTCACCGGTAGACTTCTCATGCTTTAGTGCATGCCAAACCCATGAAGCTATGGATAGGCACTAATTGGATTTAGTTAGTCATAAAAGACAAGACATACATTATGAGGGCGCTTGCTGATGGCAGATGAGAAGAGTTGGAGAAGAGGAATGGAGGTATACATTATCATATTTTATTGTTTATATGTAAATATCTTCAAAAATAAAGATACGCATGGGAAGAAACCAAATATTCTTTTTAAAAAACACTTCATCATGAGGTCTTTATATGAAGCAAACTCTCTTAAATACAAAGTATTTTTAACACGGCACCAATACAGCCTACCTCCTCTTTATGCAAATAAGCATTTCCATGTATCTGGCTAAAGGATTAGAAAGGAGGAAAGTTGGGTTAGAATTGTTCTTAGTGTTTCCTTTAAATTCCCCCCCTCCTGCTCTCAACATCAGCTGTTTCCATGTGTTTTGTCAGAAAACCCACTAGTATAATTTCCCATCAAGAACCCTTAGACACCTGTGTGCTTCTATTCTGATGGGGTAATGCAGGGTTGATTGGTGAGCTAATGGGTTCTGTCCTTGTTTCGTCTCCTCCTGCTTCTTGGTGTAGAATCCTGAGGAACTATACTAAGGTAAAATAGCAGAGTTGAAAGAAGGTAGGGAACGCCATGTAGAAGATACAATTACCCAGAAGCCACAATAAAAATACCATGCAGTCAGGGTGCCGGAAGGACAGTTAAATGAGGGTGCCCTGTGCATTGTGCGCAGAGGCCTTGCTATCCCCAATCTTTCTTGCATTCACACTAATGCTGTAAAAAGGAGGACATGAGCAGCTGATTAAGGGTCATGTTCTAGATCCCCAACCAGTATTCAGAAAATTGCCTAGAAGTAGGGCAGCTGCCTCCATTACCAAAACCACCAGTCCCTGAGATAGTCTACTGACCCTCGAAACCCAGCTCTTAGTTTTGTCCCCGTCAATAGTTGGAAGCCTATTGATCACTTCATATACACTTCAGTTGAAAGAAAATGTATAAAAACATAATGGGAAAATATTAGTAACTGAATCAAATCATTTCCCCACAGTTTTCTCAATTTTCATTGCTATTCCAATTTTGGTTTAGCTAAACTAACTAATTCAGTTTTTTCTTTACTTATTACCGGAGGTGAGAGATACCTAGTCTTCTCCCCACCTTCATGGGCACATATATTTTTTTGTAATTTATTTATTTTTATTTTATGTGCATTGGCATTTAAACTGCATGTATGTCTGTGTGAGGGCATTAGTTCCCCCCTGGAACTGGAGTTACAGACTGTAGTGGATGTAAACATTTTGTTGTTGTTGCTTTGATCGCAAGTGTGGGAGGTGAAACAGGCCTGTGTGAGCGTGTGCGGTGTTTGTCCCCTGGTAACAGACTTGTGAGAAGACACAATTTGTCGTCATACTGGAGAGTCACTAGATGTTGGTAGGATTTTCATTTTATTCCTTTTATACTACTGTTTGGCGCTCATATTGAAATCATACGCTTCTCCTTATTCAATCTCTTCAAAGCCCCCACTTCCTGTCGTTCCCATCCACCTTTGCAGGCAGAACATCAACAAACTCAGAGTGGTAATACACAGAAGAAAGCCAAGAGATGAACAATATGCAAATATAACTCCCCCTCTGCAGAGTATAAGAGAATAGGAATGGAACAGAGAAGGGAAGAAGACGGAGGAATCGATAAAGGAACATGATTCGTCAAACATTGAAATCCATCGTGTGGTGTTAAGAACCGGGCAAGGGACTGGAGAGATGGCTCAGAGGTTAAGAGCACTGAATGCTCTTCCAGAGGTCCTGAGTTCAGTTCCCAGCAACCACATGGTGGCTCACAACCATCCAGAATGTGATCTAATGCCCTCTTCTGGCGTGTAGGCATACATGTAGGCAGAGCACTGCATACATCATAAATAAATCAATTTAAAAAAAAAAAAGAACTGGGCAGGTGACAGGTAGAGAGAATGGTCTTTGCTCTGGACACATGGAATCTATCTAGCTGGGGATTTATGCACAGAAAACTCATTTCATTTTGTCTAGTTTACTAAAGGAGAAGCATCATACTGATGTGCACTAATTAGCCCACCCAACGCAACCCAGCCCAGAATGAGCTAATGCTTTCTTCAGAAATGGATATCTCAGCTGCGATTTCAAAGATGTGGGTGGTGATGCACATCTTTGGATGTGGATGGTAGAAGCAGTCAGACCATGAAGAAGAGGATTCCTGTCTGTATCTCAAAACCCTGAGGTTGAGAAACAAGGACAAGCTAGAAAGAAGAACACCAGCATTTGGGAGTGTCGATAGAAGTGTGTCCCGTAGTGAGAAGGGAAGAACAGGCGGGGTCCTGCCCTTCGCAGACCATGCTGTAGATTTGGGCTTTATCCCAAATGAAAATGAAAACAAGTTCTTCAAGCTACAGAGCGAAACAATCAGATCTGTGTGGTATAGGCCCTCACCACAACTAGGGGAGAAATTGGTCTGGAAGGGCAGATCTCAGTGTAAGAGCCTATACAGAAGGTCATGTAGGACATATTATTTCTGTCTCTCTCTCTCTCTTTCCTCCCTCTCCCTCTATATTACCCTGCCCCCTCTCAAGTTAAAGTGCCCTCCCCAGTTTTTCCCTCTTCCCTGTCATATCAACTCTATCCTATGCCTCTCTCTAGAATGGTCCTCCCTTCCCCTCACCACTTGGTTCCTTTCTGTTTTCCTGCTTCCGTGGTTACTTGTGGGTATATGCTCAAACTAAAACTCAAAGCTGAGATCCACAGATAAGAGAAGATTATGCAGCATTTGTCCTCCTTGGTTTGGATCAACTCACTCAGTAGAATAAAATGAAATCATGAAATGCGTAGGTAAATAGAAGACAGTGCTTCTTTATAGACTGTTATGATTTTTAAACTGGGATATCCATTAATCCTTCAAAATGCAAAAGCTAGGATAGATGGGAGATTGTAACCACAGCACTAAGAGACCCTGGGAGAATCACCCACCTCCCTCTTCCTAAGCACGCCCTCTACCACAGCAGTGTGACATAAGACCTCTTTCTGAGGTCCTAGGGTGGGCTCTGATCTGTGCCCTAAGTCCACTTTACAAGCTACACTAGGAAGTTGGAATGGAGGAAGTGTGATAGTGAAAAAGGCGTGATGAGCAGGAAGAAGACTTGAACAGTCCAATGAAACCACTTGTAACCCAGATGGTTCTCCAAGAGACACAATGCCTCATTGGAGAAAGAGTCTGTAGACACAGCGTTATTAGTCCTGGTGACCAGGCCACTCAGGGAACTGAAGTAAAGTGACCATTTAAACTTTTAATGAGAACGAGTTGAATTTCTTCAAATTTTGAGGAGTTGTCACTTTTGTTCGTATTATTTTCCCTTCCAATTTGAGACATCTTGAACAATGTCTAATTGCTGTTTTCTGATACAATATTTCGTTCTCACAAAAAAAAAAAAAAGCCTCTTCCATGGAAATCAGTGAATAATCTTTAAGTGCTCTCAGTCGTAAAACGGATGGAATTGCAAAAGTAATTGCACGCCTTGCACCTGCCTCCTGAAATTCATTAGCAGCTTATGCTACCCTGAGCTCCTCTTTGAGGATGCTAAAGACAATCACACAATTGTTTCACGGCATCCTGTGCTTTGTGATGCCAGCACTTAAGTGGCCCAGACACTGAAAGGAGTGGAGATACACAGGCTGTTCTCAGACACAGACTAGGTCTCTGCAAGCAATTCTTTCTGAATTCTCATCACTTCTCTCTGAAGCGAAAGCACCTGTTTTTGCTTCACAGGGCCAGAGCAGCTCAAAACTAGCAAATTAATTAGCACACGAAGGGAAAAGAACTCTGAAAACTGATTGTACTTTTAGAGGAGTCTCACAAACAGAAGTTTGTAATAAAAACCAGCGTGGGGGCCGTAATTTATCTAGAAGAAACACTTCATTTTCTTACAGAGAAATGGCAATTTCAAATGGGGAGGCTGAACTTTCATGAAAGAGAGAGAGAGAGGAGAGAGAGAGAGAGAGAGAGAGAGCTTTCCACATCCAGCTCTCCTGACTTCCTGAACTATAATGTGTGGATGCCATCTCCGAGTCAGCAGGCCTCCATCAGTTGATTGTGGCTGTTGTCTTGATAGATCTAGAACGTTCTAGGAGACAAACCTCTCTACACTATGTAAGGGAGTTTCTGGGTTGGGTTAACTGACATGGGACAGCTCACACTACACGTGGGCCCCACCATTCTATTGGCTGGTGTCCCAGATTGAACGAAAGGGTGAAAGCAAGTGGAGGCCCGGCGTTCGCTCCCCTCTGCTTCTTGACCGTGAAGACAAGGTGACCAGCTGCCTCACCATCCTCCCGCCATGCTCCCTCCACCAGGCTGGACTACACTGAAACTCGGAGTTACACCTCCCTGCCTAAGTTGCTCTGGCCAGACGTTTTGCCATAAGAAAAAAAAAAACTAATGCAGGGTCTTGTGGCTCAGGGATGCTTTGGCAGTTCTATGGTGTGCCTCTCAGCTTACCCCGTGGTCCTCCTGCAGCCTGCATGGAAACTGCTTCCCCGACTCCTTCCCACGCGCGCTTGAGGGGCATCTATCTCTTCGTCAACAATAGCTTCTAGGTGAGTGCATGGCCGTCAGCACAATCATTACACACTGCCTCACGTTTTACAAATAAAATGCAAGAAAAACCGGAGCACCCATTTTTTTAAAAAAATTAATTCATTCATATTACATCTCAGTTGTTAGCCCATCCCTTGTATCCTCCCATTCCTCCCTTCCTCCCACTTCCCCCCTACTCCCCTCCCCTATGTCTGTGTCTGAGGGGGACCTCCTCCCCCTGTATATCGAGCACCCATTTTTATAGCACAAAATTAAGGCTCAGAGACATTGGTGGGGGAGGGGAACTCACTTGTCTGTTTATCTCAGTTATGTCACAACAAGATCGGTTAGAAGGTCATACAATAAGCTATGACAGGAATCCTAGAAAAAAAAAACCTGAGAAACGAGAGTAGATTATTCATATCAAGGGTTCAAGAAAATTCGGCTTATACCTCAGAATGTAATTTAAAACTTAATGTTCCAGGTGCTGAGAGGGATAAAGAATAAGCATTTGATATCTTCCTGTCTCTGGTAATACTCATTCCAACTACAAGGAAGATTAGCCTGGAATAAAGGGAAGCAGATGCGGTACCACAGGACAGGATTTTCATAGAGTGAACAGCTCTGGCTGGAAGTGTCAGTGAGGGCCAGAGCGAGGCTTGTCGTGACAGGAGAGATGAGCTTAGAACAATCACTGTGATTTCCACAAAAGGGACAAGAGAGCAAAAGGATATTTTGATGGAGGCGCCCCTATGCTGCAATATGGGGTACCGGCCTTCCCACCTAGGGAACGCCATATTTCATCTGGCAGTAGGCAGCCGGCAGTCAGCAGGCGTCACCAGTAGTGCTCCCTGGGCTCTTGGTAATTGGTCAGATAATCTGGTGTTTGTTGTTGTTGTTGTTGTTTGGGGGGGTTATTAATTCATTCATTTTACATCTCAATAGTTGTCCCATCCCTTGTATCCTCCCATTCCTCCCTCCCTCCCATTTTCCCCTTACTCCCCTCCCCTATGACTGTGACTGAGGAGGACCTCCTCCCCCTGTATATGCTCATAGGGTATCAAGTCTCTTCTTGGTAGCCTGCTATCCTTCCTCTGACTGCCACCAGGCTTCCTGATCCAGGGGACATGGTCTAATATGGGGCGCCAGGGTTTGTGTGAATGTCAGTCCCCACTCTCAGCTCAACTGTAGAGAATGTCCTGACCTTTGGCAGATCTGGGACGGGGTTCAATGTTTACTACACATATATTCCTTGGCTGATGTCATAGTTTGAGCAAGACCCCTGGGCCCAGATCTGCCCATCATAATGTTCTACTTGTAGGTTTCTAGGACCCTCTGGATCCTTCTATTTCCCCTTTCTCCCATGCTTCTCTCACCTAAAGTCCCAACAGGATGTCCTCCCCTCTCTCCCACTTTCCTGATAAGTGAAGACTTTCATGGGATGTGCCCCTTGGGCTAGTGTCCAGATATAAGTGAGTATATATAATCTGGTGTTATTAGTTCTACCTGGCTTGAACTTTTTTTTTATTAGCCTCTTAAAAAACCAAAATTGAAAGTGGGCTGTTTAGTGAGCATTTCACTGTTCTCGGCATCCTCCAGCCTAGCACCGAGCGTTAGGGCCTCGAGAATGAGGTTTCTCAAGGGAACACCTTTGTCATCTCCAGCTGGGCTTCTCCAGTTGTTTTTGAGCAATTCTTTCACATAAGCATAGTGTATTTCTTTGCTATTCCACTGTATTCCGCACTTACCGTTGTATGATGGTGCCTTCCCTTTTACCCTAAACACGTACAATTTTAGCCCTACTCTGTCTCTGACATTCTTTTCACTGTGATCTCTGCTGTGCAGTATTTAATGTATATATAATTTATAATCTAGTCAATAATTAGCAAAAAATATGATTTTAAAACATATAAATGTTACCCCACACTGTAAGACTTGTAAGAACTTGAAATAAAATTCACTCTTTGCTGGGTGTGGTGGCTCTCATCTATAATCCCAACGCTTTGGAGGCTGAGGCAGGAGAGATGCTGAGATAGAGATGACATTGCTCAGGGAATTCCAGGCCAGCTGGAAGTACAGAAAGAGACTCAATAACAATAATAATAAAGAGAAAAATATGTGCTGGGCAGTAACACTAAGCACATTCACTAAGGCTGTGCTGGCGCCACAGATATGTATTTTTAGAATAATTCCTTCAGTCCACAAAAAACTCTATTTATGCTCACCCTCAATTATCCTCTCTCTCCTAGTCCCCAGAACCCACTGCTCTCTATCACTAAGGATTTGGTTACACTAAGCATTTCACATAAATAAAATCATCGCGGACACAGCGTATTGTGTCTGGCTTCTCTCACTTTGCATAATGCTTTCGGCTTCATCCATACTGTAGTCGGGATCCATGTTCCATCCCTTTAATGACTGTATGATATCCCATTGCATGGAAACAGATTTTGTTTCACCCATGCATCAAGTGAAGAACGTTTTTTGCTTCTCGGAGGTTAAAACTGGACTTCTCTGAACATTCTCGCACCAATTTTTGTGTGAGCAAATGTTTTACATTCTTTGGGGGGGGGTGTTTGTTTTCTTGAGCAACTGACAAATCTTTCAAAGTGCTTGACTACGTTATATTTTCACCAGGAAAGTAGGTTCCTAATTTGTTCCAAATGGTTGGTCCATCCTTCCTTTAACTTTTGATACTTTATGTTGTCATCTTTCCTTTTATTTTAGCCATCCTGGTGAATGAAAGTTCATATAAATTAAACTTGAGTTTCACTTATAGTCCCCTAATGATCAGTGATGATGTCAAACATGTTTTATGTCCCAACGGGCCATTTTTTTATACCTTCTTTGAAGACATGCACAAATATTTTGTTCCTATTACAAATTGGGCTTTCTTTTCCTGAGCCTTTTTTCCTGGCTTTCACGCTTGTGTAAGGCTTGGAAACTTCTTCCTTCGTGCTGTATTTCTGTGGGTTTTTTGTTGAGTACTAAACCCGTGTATAAATACACTTTAACATTTTAATCCATTTGTCATTTGAACATTTATAGTACATTCAGCTTGAAGCACTCAGGAACGAAGGTACTATAAACATTTTTTCACAGTTTTTGTTTGTTCATATGTTTTCATTTACCAAGGCAAATGGCTCAGGAGTAGGATTGGTTGATATATATCATATGGTACATATATACTGAACTTTATCAGAAACAAACTAATTTTCGGAGTAGTTAGACCATTTTGCATTCTCATGAAGAAAACTTGTTTTTTTTTTTCAAAGTTCCTTACCAAGACTCAGTAATTCTAGGTTTTAAAAATCCTGGCCACTATGGGACACTAATAGTAATATTTCATTGTGCAAATGTTTAATATTATTACAAATATTTAATATTACTGAGATTTTTTTTCTTTTTGCACATTCAGTAGAGAATGTTGAGAGGGTTGTTGGAATTTTATGCCTGTGGAGCTTTGAATGAGGTATCCATCGTAAGCCTTAGGTACCTGGATACTTATTCTTCAGTTGGTGGAACTGTTTAGGAACAAGTAGATGCTGTGGACTTGTGGGAGGTACGTCAATGGATTCTGGATTTAAGGTTTCAAAAGACTCGGTTCATTTCCTGTATACTCTGCCTTGTGCTTGTGGATCAAGATGTGAGCTCTCAGCTGTCTGTACTACCATGCTTTCACTCCATCATCGTGGACTCTAACCCTCTGAAACCATAAGGTAAATTAAACTTTCTTTTATAAATTGTCTTGGTCATGGTGTTTAGCCACAACAATAAAAAAAAACTAATATGTTTATAGAAAAACTGGGTATAAATTAAAGTGACTTCCTTTCTTCCACTTAGTACCTCTAACATTATGGTTTCATCTTGATTTTGTCTTTTTTTTTTTTTTTTTTTTTTTTGGTACATTTTGTTTTAGAAAGACTATTTGACTTTTGAGGGCTTCTCTAACAAGCTAGTTCCCAAATAATCAAGACAGAGGTCTGTTGGGTTTATAAAAGCTTTAAGGTACCCGGCAGGTATCAATCCTTTAAGCAATTTTGCTATTTCACACATAGACACCCCGAGTTACTTGCCATAATAGTTCCGGCCTGGGCTGCTTCCGTTCTATCAGTCGGTTCTCAGAGTGAACTTCCATTGGCCTGGTGCTCAGGGTCTTTTACTGCCTCATGGTGACTTTCTGTTCTCCAGCTTCCTCTCCTCCCCCGGCTCCTTCCTCTCGCCCTCCTCCTGGCTTTGTGGTCCCTCTCAGACTCTTTGCCGAGAACCTAAGCCCCGCCTACCTCTCTTCTGCCCAGTCACATGTTTTCAGCAACTTTATTAACCAATCAACTTTAAATTGGCTAGAGCAAGGTTTACACAACAAATCCGGGCGTGTGTGAGAATGTGCTCATCTGTGCAGCAACCAGAACACAGTGATTAGCATTAGAATACACAGCGCCAGACCAACCCCCAACAGTGTTTGTTTTAGCACTGGTATTATCTAAAGTCTCCAGCTCAGGATTGACTATTTTGTACATTCTACAGGATTTTATAAGTATACATGGTGTGCTTATAAATAGAAATATTATAGTGCCATATAGAAGGTTCTCAGTCCTAGAAACCTTTTATGCTCTACCTCTTCCCCCCACCTCCATTTCTTTGACTATTTGACCGCTGGCAACATTTGACCTGTTTGTTGTTGTTGTTGTTGTTGTTGTTGTTGTTGTTGTTGTTTGCCACCCCCTCCCCTCCTGTTTACTATGTCATGGTTTTGCTTTGTCCCAAAAGTCATATTGTTGACATCCTATTTGGGTTTGCTTCTTTCACTTAGAAACATTCATTTCTTCCATGTATTTTTGTGACTTGATAAATCATTTGTTTTTACTGTTGAATAGTACATACTGTGTGGCTAAATAGCACAGTCTTTCATTGTCTATTTGTTTACTTCCAAATTTTCACGATCATGAATGACGCTGCAATAATAATGAATAAGCTTACTGTTCAGCCCATTTAGATAAACATCCAGAAGAATAAATGCTGGATCACATGATAAGGGCATATTAAGCTTGCAAAAATAATGTTTCCCAAGATGGCTATACTATTTTGAATTTTCATCATCAGGAAATGAGAGTTTCTGTTGCCATAAAACCCTACCAACTGTTTATTAGACTGTCAGTATTTTATATTTTATCCATGTAGTCAGGATTATAAGGGTTCATTGTTTGATTTACAACTCACTAGTGATCTATAATGGGCATCCCTTATCTGAGTAAAATGTTTGAGACCTTTGATTTTGTTTTTATTTATTTATTTGTTTGTTTGTTTATTTACTGGTTGGGGTTTGGAAATGCTTGCCCACTTGTAATCAGGTACCATAAAGACGGGGCCTGCGTGTGTGCATAAATTCATTCATTTGTTGCTCATCGTCTTAGTTAAACACAAGTTATATTGCTATTGTAAAATGCCATGACCAAGGAAACTTCTATAAGGAACCATTTGCTTGGGGGCTTGCTCCTAGTTCCAGAGTGCAGCAGGCAGACATGGTACTGGCCCAGTGGCTGAAAGCTTACGTCTGCTTCACAAACAGAAGGCAGAGAGAAAGACACTGGGTCTGGAGTGGGCTGCTGAAACCTTAAAGCCTGCCCCTAGTGATAATACCTTCTCCAGCAAGGCTACATCTTCTAATCCTTCCTAAACAGTTCCATCAACTGGAAACCAAGCATTCAAATATATGAGCCTATAGGGTCTGTCTTAGTTAGGGTCTCTATTGCTGTGAAGAGAGGCCGTCACCATGGCAACTCTGATATAGAAAACCTTTAACTGGGGCTGGCTTACAGTTCAGAAGTTTCGTCTATTATTGTCATGGCTAAAAGCATGGCGGCGCAGTATGAAGGCAGACATGGTGCTGGAGAGAAGCTAAGAGTTCTGCATCTGGATTGGCAGGCAGCAGGAAGAGGGAGTGAGACACTGGGCATGGTTTGAGCATCTGAAACCCCCAAAACCACTCCCAATGATACACCTCCTCTAACAAAGCCACGCCTACTCCAACAAGGACACACCTCCTAGTAGTGCCTCTTCCTATGGGCCTATGGGGGCTGTTTTCATTCAAATCACTACAGGGTCTAATCTCACTCATACCATCACATTCACAAGCACATAGTCTACAATTAAGGTAATAATAATTATATATATACATATATATATATCACCTATATTTTAATGACAACCTGTCACCTGAGGTTAAGGATGGAATTTTCCATGTGCAGCTTCCTCTCAGTGCTTAGAAAGTGTCATTTTTAGGGAATTTGGGTATAGGATATTAGATCCGGAATGCTGCTAGATGCAGAGCATTACTTTGGATGCTGAGTGGATGCTTGTTTGTCTTCAGTGGTTCTGTATCTATTTAACTTTTGACCCAGTTTTTAATTAGGTGATATATTTTCTTTTTGTTGAATTTTAGGAGTGTCGTATAAATAGAAAACTACCCTTTTATCAGATATGCCCTCTGTGAGGAATTTCTCCCTTTCCGTGGTTTGTCTTCTCATTCTTTTACTAACAAAAAATTTTATATATATATATATTATATATATATATATATATATATATATATATACACACACACACACGAAGACTTGAGTTTTCATCAAGTGCAGGTGGCAGATTTTCTTTTTTCTTTCATGGGACATACTTCTGGTGGTGTCTTTAAAAAATCTGGCACCAAAGCCAAGGTCACCAGGACTTTCGTCTGTGTTATTTGGTTGGACTGAGAAGCTTTGTAGATCTAAACATTTAGCTCTATGATGCATCCCAAGTTACATTTTGTGGAAGTTGCCATTTCTTTACGTACTTTCTCTTATGCTACTGCAGCAGCCTCTTGTACTGACTTGCCTTTGCTTCTTCTCAAAGACTAGTCTGTTCGCATGTGTCTCTTCTTAGGTCTCTGCTCAGGTCTGTTGACAAATTCATCTTTGTTTGCCAACACTGTACTCTCTCTCACTGTACTGCTGGAAAGTGATTCAAATGAGGTCGTGTAAGTTTCCTAAATCTCTTATCTTTCTTTAAAAACTTCAAAATAAAATGGGTAATTGTGACAAAGTAACATGCTAGGGGTTTGATTGAGAGGTTGTTTTTTTTTAAATTAAATTTAGAGATCAAATGGGAAAAATACGTGATATTTTGATAGTATTAAATCTTATTGGTGTGTGTCTCTCTTCATTCAGATTTTTCACTTTTTTTTTTTAGGACCAAAGAGTTTTTCTTACACATATCCTATACTTGTTTGTTAGACTTACATCTAAGAATGTAGTCTTTAGATTTCTAATTCCAATTGTTTATTGCTGGTATGTGAAAAGGTAATTGATTGTTGTATATTAGCCTATAATCTGCTATCAATTCTAGGAGGCTTTTTTAATGTCTTGAAATTAAGCAGCCATGCTCTGTACAGACAATGACAGCTTTCTCTCTTCTTTCTCAGTCTATATATCTTATATTCCTCTTATCTTACAGCCTCAACCATCATGTCCAAAGTACAGTGTCCAATAGAAACAGGAAGACCAGATTCTTTGCACTGTTCCTGATCCTAGAAGAAAATCATCTACTTCCGGGATGATGCAAGTTTTTAATGATATTAAGTTGGTTAATGATATTCGTTATATAGTTCTCAGTTTTCCATTTTCTCGGAGGCTCTAAATGTCAGGTTCTTTAAAAATCATAAATGGCTCTTGGATTTTGGTGAATATACATTCTACATTTATTGAAATAATCAAAGGGGTTTTGTTTCTTTAGCCTCTTGTCATGATGGATAGCATTAATTTTCTAAATGTTGGATGAGCCTTGCAAACCTATAATAAACATCACCTGGTCATTATGTGTAGTGATTTTTACACTTTGTGAACTGCTGTGTTTGGGTGTGCTCATGAGATGCATTCCCACTTGTTGTTCTCTTTCTTTTAATATCTTGGCATAAATTTAATATCCAACTGATAACAGAATAAATAAAAAAGCAGTCCTTCTACTTCTTTTTCTGGTAGAGATTAATAAAAAAATTATTATAATTTTTCCTTAATTATTTCCTAGACTTCAGTAGCGATCCTATCAAGTTTGGTCCTTTCTTGTCGAAAGTTATTGATTATTGATTCAATTTATTTTAATAAGTATTGACCTATACAAATGATCTATCTCTTCATATCTAAGCTTTTGTACCTTTTTTAAGTCAAGAAATTGATTTGCTTCTAGATTATTAAATTTGTTGTTATAGAGGCAATTGTTATAGTCATCCATTGTCTTTTAATGTCTGTGCGATCAATCCTTATTATGCTTCATTCATGGCTGATATAGCAGTTTATGCTTTTTATCTAAGGCAGCCTAGCTAGAATGATATCAACTTTATCGATCTTTTGAAAGAAACCAGTTTTGGTTTGGTTTACTTTCTCTATTGACTTGTTATTCTGAATTTCATTGATTTCCACTCTAATTTTAATTATCTCTTTTTCACTGCATACATCAAATTTCATTTGATCTAGGGGCTTTTTTAGTAGAAACTTTGACTTCTGAGTTTTAGATCCTTGTCTTTCTCTGGTCTGTTAACTTCATGCTGGTAATTTCCCTCTATGCACTGCCATCAGTGTCCCACATGAGTGATGGGTAAGATTCATTTTAATTCTTTTAGCTCAAAGTATTTTTAAGTTTCTCTTAAGACCTCAGTGACACATGTATTAGATGTGTATTGCCTAATCCTCGAGTATTTTGGTGTTACCTGAATGTCTTTTTCATCTTTACTCAATTCTGTGGTCGCTTGAGACTCTATTTGCTGTGATTTATATTCCTTTCAATTCGGTGTGCTTTATGGGCCAGCGTGTAGTCTACCTTAGTGAATGTTTTATGGGAGCTGGAGAACTCAAAATAAATGATGACATATGCATACATATTGCTACTTGTAGTGATGACATATTTATGTGAATTGTACTTTATAACGGCTTTCATTAAAATATAATATACGTGCAATAAAATTTAAATTCCCTAAATGTATATATCAATAAACTTTTCTAAAGTGAGCAACACCTGTGTAAGCAATATTTTTCTCAAGACAGCATTGCTAAGAATCCATTAGGAATCATGGGAAGTTTGCAACTTACTGGTTTCTTCTAAAGGCTGATTGGCCACAATATCTTCAGGGAGTAGAGACACTATGAGGCAAATACAGCAGGAGATGCTGGGAACCAAACACAGACTTCTGTCAAAGTCTGAGAAATGAACTAGGTTCCTCCTCTCTTTCCTCAACCAGGGTCTTGCTCCCCCTCCCTCCACCACATCTATCAGTCTAAATGATTTGTCTAACAGTAACCTCTGACTTTATCCTTGTATGAACTCTGGTACCCATGATCGCTGTTCTATCATTGACAAAATATCCCGCTCATGGATAAGGCTAATGACTCAATAAATCTCTTTAGAATATGTGGAATCCATGCTTTGTTAGGCAGCAACAAAATTTACTTCCTCTTTTTGATCAGGATCCAATATCATCTTTCTTGCTTTTGTGCTAGCAGAATGATCCAATCCCAAATTGGGAGGGGAGGCTGGCCCTTCTGTTTACAAGGATTCTTACTGTGGCTCCTGGTAAGAGCACTGCTCCTCTGGAACCAAAAGCTCTATGCCTATTCTAGGCTGTGTTCTTCTGTGGGAGCCACTCATTAAGAGAATAATTAACTTTAAATGACACTTAAAATTTTGTTTCTTACTCATGCTGGTCACATTTCAAGTGTTCTATAGACATGCATGGGGCATGTTTATTTTATTGGAAAACTAATATTTCCATCATTATAGACAATTGTATTGGACAATACTACTCTAGACTTCCATCCATATATAAAGTATATTCAATTTACTATAATCTCACCTCTCTAATCTCTTTTTTACCCTTAGTATCCTACTGCACTCCATCCCACAAGTCCTTCTCCCGTGTGTGTGTGTGTGTGTGTGTGTGTGTGTGTGTGTGTGTGTGTGTGTGTGTGCTGTGATTTGTGCTATATCTCCGGATTGGTTTTTACAACAGTCTAATTATCACCTGCTTTGGGACAATGCAAACAAATTCAATAGAGAACTAATAGTATTAACAGCCTTTTGTCAGTTTAAGCCCTTGAAAATTACAGAATTCTTTGCCATTTCTCTCTTTCTCCCTCTCTTTCTTCCTCCCTCCCCCTCTCCCTCTCTCTCTGCTTCCCTCCCTTTCTCTCTCACTCTTCCTTCCTTCCTTTCTTCCTTCCTTCCTTCCTTCCTTTCTTTCTCTCTCTCCCTTCTTCCATTCTTTCTTTTACTTCCAGATTGTATCCCGCTCCCTCTCTCCTCCTGGTTCCACCCTCCTTTCCTCTTCCCCCTATCCCTGCTCTGTTCTCAAATAAGGGAGGCCCCTCCCACCAACCCACAGGAGCACATCAAGTTGCATCAGGACTGAGTGCATCTTCTTCCCCTGTGGCCTGGTGAGGCACCAGGGGAAAAAGATAAAAAAGCAGGGAACAGAGTCCATGTCAGAGACATCCCTACTCCCCTGTCTGGAGGACCCATATGAAGACCAATATGCCTATCAGCTATGTATGTGTAGGTGGCCTATGCCTAGCCCATGCATAGTTCTTGGTTGGTGCATCAGTCTCTGAAAGCCCTGGGCCCAGGTTAATTGGTTCTGTTGGTCTCCTTGTGGAACTCCTATGCCCTCCAGATTCTTCCACAAGACTCCCTGCTCTCTGCCCAATGTTTGGCTGTGAGTCTCAGCATCTGTTTTGTTTGTTTGTTTGGTTGGTTTTTGTTTTGGTTTGGTTCTGGTTTTTAAAGACAGGGTTTCTTTTCATACCCTTGACTGTCCTCTTAGATCCATTGCTGGATGGGGCATCTCAGAGGACAGCTATGCTAGGCTCCAGTCTGCAAGCATAGCAGAGTATCTTTGTGACAAGCTAGAGATAAATGGCAGGGTAGGCTCCTGGAAAGATAAGGGAGTGACTCTATCTGAGAATCCTAGGAGCAGGGGTCATGGAGACCGAAGAGGCCACCCTCTAACTAGACAGGACTCCTTATGGAGGGTGGGGAACACCAGCCCACCCACAAAAACTTCAACCCACAATTTACCCTGCCTACCTGATGTGCATGGATAAAGAAAGAACAGAGATTGAGGGAATGTCCAACCAATCCCTGGACCAACCAGAGATCCACTCCATAGGAGAGAGCTAACCCCTGACACTATTATTAAGGACACTTTCTGTTGTTTTCTTTTATTTTTAATTTTGACTAGGGAAGGGACATACTCAGGATACTGCAGGTAAAATATAGTTACTAACAGAACACTCATATTTATTGTTTTACCTGTTGAGAACAGCAGAAAGGACCAATTTTTTTTAAGCTACTATGAATAAGATTGTTACCCTAATTACTTTCTCAGTGTGTTTATTGTTGTTCTGAATTTTGTGCACTAATTTTGTATCCTGTTACTTTGCAGAATATGTTTGTCAGGTTTACTGGCTTTCTAGTATAGTCCTTAGGGTCTTTTGTACATAGAATCATATCATCTTTAAACAAGGATACTTAGATTTCTTCCTGTCATATTTGTATTCTCTTTATCTCTTTTTGTCTTACAGCTATAGATAAAATATCAAGCATTGTGTTGAATAGGAATGGAGAGATTGAACTTTCTTGTTTTGTTCCTGGTTTAGTGGAAAATGCTTTTCTCCTTTCACATGATATTGGCTGTAGACTTCTTATATAGTACCTTTGTTATGTTAATACATGTTCCCTGTATTCCTAGATTCTTCAGAATTTTTATGATGGATGTTGAATTTTGACAAAAGCCTTTGTAGCAACTGACGTGATGATACTCTCTTATAGGTTGATGCTAGTTTTGAAACATGAGGTGTGTATATGTTTAAGTTGGGGTACCAACAGAAGTCAGAGAACTAGGAAGAAACCATGGTGTGAATTTCAAGTGGTATGATGGGAGAAAGAGGAATAATGGATGAGGAAGGCTTAAATGGGGGTGGAAAATGTGAGGGTAATGTGGAGGAGAAGGTATGGGGAAAAGATAACACTCAAAAACCTATAAAAATGCCATATGGAAATCTATTACTATAGAAATACACACAGGCACACACACTACACACACACACACCTACACACACACTACACACACACACACACACACACACACACACACACTCGATGGTACATCTTCAAGACACCATAAACTATTTAATAAAAACCTAATAACCTGGTATAGGGAAACTTTTTCAATTTATTAGTCAACAGGGTCCCCAAACACCCACAAATATGACACACTATTGCCACTACTCTTGGTTACTCACCAGACCTTGGTGAACCTATTGTTGAAGACAACACATACTTGAATCATGCTACATGAAGAAATTAAGCTGGTAACATCAACTGGGGGCAAAACCCCTATGGTTGATTAAGTCATAGGCCCTAGGAGAGAACCTGATACTATTATTCTACTAAATGGGCATAGTAACACACTGCCCCTCCCCCACATTCTATAGATTGGTGTATCTCTTCAGCCTCATCATAGAAACTTTGTTTTGCAGTAAACAGTGATTAATACAGAAATTCACAACTGGTCAAGTTCAGGGATTAAGAGGCTATGGGATGCTCAGCTCTAGATGAGACAGCTATGCCCCCTCCTCCTCCTCTCAGCAAGGCCAATAGTGTGATATAGAAGAGGCAGTGGATGGACTGTTAAGGGTCAAAGGTAGCAGGCGTTTGCATCAAAATGGTATTTATCAGACAGGCTCACCCTATGGCACCCATGACCTCATAGCAACACCAGCATAAAATCTAGCCAGCAAAAGTCCAAGCACGCATTTGGGAGGAGTCATGAAGCCCCACCCCCAACTGAGGGACTGTTGGCGATTGACAGCTCCCAGAGAAGAAATAGTTAGCTTTCTTCAAAGATGGGGTCCCTGAAAGGCTACCCATGCCCCAGTTGATGGTCTTACATCCATGCCCATACAGGGGGTGGGGGTGAGTAGAAGCAGTGGATTTCTTTCTTAAAGGAGCATGTGATGTTTGAGAAGAAAAACGGTAGTACGGAAGGGATTGGAGGAGAGGGAAAAAGGGGTGAATTGGATCAAAGTTGACTATATGGATGAATGAGATTCTCAAACATTGAAAAAGAATGCCCACAGTGGCTTGGTTTCTCCACAAGTTCCCATTTGCCCTTCTACTTCCCGAGGCAGTATAAAGCCCATGTGGGCATCGTGCTCAGGGACATCACAGCTACCAGAACCACGAGACAGAATAAAACTCCTTTCCTTTATACATTGCCATCTCAAGCATGCTATTCTCACCACAGAAAATGACCTGGGGTACCTAACAAATTTAGACGTAACTCCTTTTACCAGATCCCACTCTCTGGCGAGGGGCAGGGGGGACATGACTTCTCATTGCTCTCAGCTGTGTTGTTTGCAGCCTGTAATGTTTGCAGGAAGCTGACCCATGCCCCTACTCAGGTTTGAGAAATCTTGATGAAGTGTTTGAGTTAGATGGGATCTCTGGAGCAGGAAACAACCTAAGTCGGAGAGTGAACTCACGTGCAAAACTAAAGGCTTCTCTTGAACAACTAGCTGGGATACTTTCTAAAAGGCTTTTCTAGGGGGAAAAGGGAGGACAATCCTGAGATGATTAAAAACATGTGCCTACAAAGGTGGGGTGGGGGGAAAAAGGTGCCCATCACCTCCTGTAATAAATGAAGAAAATCTGAATTAATTAGTTTAGCTAAGGAAAAAATTAAAAGCCAGGTACTGTGTTGTTTTACCTCCAAATGTGTGTTTTTATAGCTTTCTTCTAATAACAAAATTAAAGTGCTTACTTTTTTCTATCTTTTAAGCAACAATCATAAAAGCACTAACAATCCGGAGCGGTGCCTCCCCATACACTAGATTTTCAGAGGTAATAGCTTTCTGACCACAGGGTGGTGGTAAGATGAGTCAAGGTCAACCCTTTTGTTAACAGCAAAAGGACCCACAAGCTCTTCCTATCGTATCCAACTGGCAGGAATATAAGTAACTTAAATAACTCATGCACTTTACTCTGCAGAAACCCAAACAAAGGTCAGAAAGATGCTATCTAAAGGTGATTAGAGTGTGTGTGTTTATGAGAAAGAGGTGTGGCCCCTCTCTGGCTTAGGGTCCATCTGATTTTGTCTGTTTACAAATAGAATTCTGAAGTGAATGAGCACTTCCGTTTCTCCCTCTCCCTCTCCCTCTTCCTCCCTCCCTCTCTCTCCCTTACTCTCTCCCTCTCTCTCTCTCCCTCTCCCTCTCCCTCTCTCTCTCTCTCTCTTTTCCTCTCCCCCCCCCTCTCTCTCTCTCTCTCTCCCTCTCTCCCTCTCCCTCTCCCTCTCCCTCTCCCTCTCTCTCTCTCTCTCTCTTCCTCTCCCCCTCCCTCTCTCTCTCTCTCTCTCTCTCTCTCTCTCTTTCTCTCTCTCTCTCCCTCTCTCCCTCTTTTTCATTCTGCCATTAAAGTACAGATATCTGCTATGCTATCTGGTACTGTTTAGAAGGAAAAAATGCTGCCTGTTCTTTATCAGAATCCAAACAGCTGCGATGTAACAACGTTAGCGAAGTTTTAATAGTAAGTAAATAAATGTGAGCAGTGATTATATTACACAAACTTTTGGACCTGAGATTTAAACTCGATGACTTTCACTACCACTTTAATCTCTTGGTGTATTAGTCTTTGCTAAGTGCTGTTTGTGTCTTCCGACTTCGCTAGGCCAGCGGGGACCGCAGATTCTGTAGCTATAACCCCTTAACTCCTCTCAAACCTGTTTGTGCTAAATTTATTGGAATCTCATATTTTCTTCCCTTGAGAAAGCTTGAAATCATTTATTTGGAGAGCCTGCCTGCACTATTTGGAAATTACTAGCTTGAAAACCATGGAGTGATTAAAAGCATTATTATATTTTCTACATCAGATTTAAAGTGGACAGAAGAAGACTTGTACAAGTGTGTCATTCCACCCATGTGACTCACCTTTAAAGCACAGCTCAGTGTTCATGTCAGACTTGTTCCGCTCCTCAGCCAGTCGTGTCAATGCACTTGCACTTTGCATCAAGCTCCAGGTCATTTAGGGATTTAATGGAGACCAGAGTATGAATCCTCCTTGTATCTAATGATAGTATTCATGGCCATTAATCAGCAACGTTTATTATAAACCCAGTGTTGGCTCTTACCAGCTGGTTGTTCACCAACTGAAATAGTTTATTTTTCATAGTTTTTAGGTAACAGTCATGGGTTCATAGTAATGCAAGGGAGTCCATCTTCATACACTGGTTTTCTCCACATGGAAAGAATTTATTTCTGGAGACACTACACGCTTTGACCATCAGACACCGAGAAATGAATTTCAAACTGACCAGGAAGCCATCTCCCTTCTGGGTAGTTTTAATGATCTTAGAAGGTGCTATGCAGCCTTCTCGAGGAGGAAAGGCAGCAACAATTTTACTTATCACTGGAACCTGCATGCTTAAATCTGATCTGCCAGTAAAGATGTGCCTAGCAGTGTGGCAGAGGCATGGGTGTTACTATGGGATAAATAATCAATTTCTGATTATTTAGCAAGAAATTTCATGCCTAGTATTATAATCCTTGTCAAAAGGTCATAGGCCCTAGGGTAGAACCCTTAATTGTTATTTTGCTAAATGTCCATGCTGTCAAGTTACCTTGGCAGAATAAGCAATTGAGTGCTCATCCCTAAACGAGACATCTAAATTAACCCCATCAATGCCAAGGCTCACACAACATCATGGAAGAGGAGATTGAAAAAAAAAAGTAAGAGCCAAAGGGTAATGTGAAATGTTGCCTTTTAGACATGGCATGGCTAGTGCTCTCGAGAACTCACACTAGCTGTGAAGCCAGAAAAAAATCAAGACAAGATGGGGTGCATTATCTTCATCGCTACTCCTCTTAAATAGTTATTGGTAATGGATAGTTGCCAGAAAAGAAAGAATCATTCGTTGTGGAGGATATGACTAGTGGTAGGTTATCCATGAAGCCTACATACACACACACACACACACACACACACACACATATAGACATATAAATACACATACATACACACACACACACACACACACATATAGACATATAAATACACATACACACACACACACACACACACACACACACATACACACATATATAGACAGCACTAACTAGACTTACAGAGGTATGAAAAAAGACACTAAGTAGGGAGAGGTCATAGTGGCCTATATTGAGGGAATTGGAGGAGGTAAATGGGTAGTATATATGATTGCATTTCATAAGATACACAAATGAAATTCTCAGAAATAAAGAAAAAAAGCAAAAATGGTTTGCCCTTGAATACTTGAATGGTATGTCTATGTATACATTCAGAATAAATGCATTATTTTCTTTCAGCTAAGAGTATTTTAATTAACTTTCTATTCAGAATAAATGCATTATTTTCTGTTAGCCAAGAGTATTTTAACCGACTTTTTAGGAATGACCAGAATAAGTGTAATAACTAATGTATTATTACATGTTGAAGTAATTTTTATAAAACTGTGTTTGTTTCTCCTAGTTTATTCTTAACCTGGGTATCACATAAATAATTGATACTCTTATATTTATTAAAAATTAAGCTTCACAACACAATCTTGAGCAGTTTATGTCTACTCATAACCCCCTGTGTTATTGTTTTGTCTTACTCCCAGAAAACATCCTAAAGACACTTAAACATTGTAGCTTTCCTCTGCTCCAGCTCCTTCCTCCTGATCTTTCTTGGACCTATATTCTTGGCTGAATCCCCTACTTCCTCTTCTAATTCCTCTTCCTCTGGCTGGCAGGAAGTCCAGCTCACTCTTTCTTCTGCTCAGCATGGGCTGTAAGCTGCTTTATTGGCATACCAGGGAACAATTGGGGAGCAGTGTTTACACAGCATTGAGACAGAAATCAGAATTTAAACTACACAATAACCTTATGCCTGCAATTAAGTTTCTATTTATCCACTAGCACCCTCTTCATGGCAGCTGGTCTAGTTTCATTCCCTACTGGCTTCTGTCTTCTTCTAGAAATGACTGCGTAGATAAGATGGAATGATAACAATATCAGTTGACATGCGATGTGGAGGGGAGGAAATTCCATGAAGGTCCAGCCCTAGACAAAAAAACTGCAGACAACAAATGACTGCTAGAAGAGGGAGGGCTTAATTTAAAAATCTTAATGCATAAAAAAATTTAAATATGTTATGGTATGCATATACAATGAAATTTATTCATCGATAAAAAGTTAAAATTACAACTTTTTTCAAAAATTACATGGAGCTGGAAATCATTTTGTTAAAAGGAATAAGCCAGATTCTGGAAGGTAAGACATTTTCCTCCTATGCAAATCATAGGTTTCAATTTGTGTATATGTGAAGGTAGGAGATCAACAAGAGGACATGAGGGGAACAAGAGGTGTAGGGTAGTGAGACAAGCAAGGACAAAGTCTGTGCGTGACCGCATAATGAATGAAACCCATTATTTCATGTGCTAATTTTGAAACCTCATTTATAAAAGGTACATATTTACTGTTGTGCTTCAGTGGCATGCACTTAGAAATCTCAGCATTGAAAAGCCTATATATATATATATATGTGTGTGTGTGTGTGTGTGTGTGTGTGTGTGTGTGTGTCTGTGTGTGTGTCTGTGTCTGTGTGTGTGTGTGTGTGTGTTTAGCATATATATGATAGAACTGAGAAACAGCAGATTGCTGAATGCATTAATTGCATGCATTTTGAAGGCATCACAGCTTCAGAGGGTGGAGAACATTCCATGTAAACCTTAGATGTGGAAGAACTTCTGATTAGAGCCCTTATGTAACTGGGCTTAAATAACTAGAAAAGTGGATTAGTTTCAAACACTGGACAATAGGCAAAACGATGTACTGATACTTAGGAATGAGAAAAGAAATTAAGGGCTGGAGAGATGGCTCAGAGGTTAAGAGCACTGACTGCCCTTCCAAAGGTCATGAGTTCAATTCCCAGAAACCACATGGTGGCTCACAACCATCTATAATGTAATCTGTACACATAATAAAATAAATAAGTCTTTAAAAAAAAAAAGAAATTAAATGCCACGAGTGCTCCATTTTCCAGCCTGAGAAACAGGAAGTAGGAACACAGTCAGAGTCACGTACTTCCCCTAAGTTGAGAATACAGACTGTCGAATTCAAGTAGGTGTTTAGACTTATCAAGGCAAACTACTAGCGGGGGGTGGGGGGCGGAGAGGAGTGGGAGGAGGGGAGAGGGAGAGAGAGGGAGAGGGTTGAGTTAGAGAGATGTTAAAGTTTACAGAAAGTAAAAGTAAGGTCTTTGCCTGAGAGTTGACATGGGCATGCATGTACAAAAAGTGCTTGAGTGTTGACTTACACATGCATATAGGGAAAATGCTTGGGTGTTGTCTTACACATAAATATAGGGAAAATGCTTTGGTTTTGACGTCTGCACCTAAAGGGGAAATGATTGAATGCCGACTTGTGCAGTGCATGTAGGGAAAACACAGCAACCACGTGACACCCACCAGGAAGAGGTTGCTACCATGGCCAAGCTTACCCAAAGCTTGGGAAAGATATTTCCAATACCTAGACCTTCTGACAAATAGGGCATTGTGCAGCAACCTCAAAAAGCCATCAGTTGGTACTGAAGATCAATTTGGGCTAGAATATAGTCTGTCCTATACCCACCTGATAATACCAAACCAAAACCAAACGGATTCCAAGAAATTTTATTTCTACACCAACAAACCCTCAAATACCAAACATGGGAAACTGGCCTCTTAAAATGAAGCACACAAAAATGTTCCTATAGAAAACTAAGACTTACCCTAACAGAGATACTAAAGAGAATTCTTTGAGTCAAAGTGAGAATCTGTTAAGCAGAAGCAGGAATCATTATAATATATAGGTCTCGGTAATAAGTAAACAGATACAAAGTAATCCAATTCTTCTGTGTTATGTAGACATCATTTTAACTCCACTATAGCAGAGCAAAGTATTAAGAATATCTATAATCACAAAATTGTTAATGTTCACATAATGTTGAAAGTCATTTTTTATATCAAGAACCTAAAGTACGCAGGGGGAGTAGGACAGTGCAGCTTTTGAACATATTGTGATAAAAATGTTTTATGCAACTGTCATACCAACTACCAATAAAAACTGTAGTAAATACAAAGTAGATAAATGGAAACATATGAGCTTATCACAGTGAAATCGTCAAATCACAAAGAGATTTGAGAACATAATAGCAGCATAGAAGACCTACAGAATAGTCAAAAATTTTAACAAAATAACAATAGCCAGAGTTTGCCTGTCAGCAATTATTTTCTTTGAACATGAGTAGAATTCCTTTACCTGAGATGAGTTTAGTGAATTTTAAAAGATATAATTATATGCTGTGTATAAGAGACTCACTTGAATTTCCGGACACCAGGAATCTGAAATAGAAAAGATTAGAATGGTTTCCAAAAGACCATGAGGGACTATAATAATCCAAAGGGGGAAAAAGAAACCTGAGTCAAGTCAAATTTGCAAGAAGGCCAAGATTGCAAGGAGCGGTGGCATCTACAGATGGCTGAAAGTATTGATGTGAATAATCCAAAGGGAGGTCAAGTGGTGGTGGCTTCCACTCTCTACTAGAAAGTGTCAGAGTCCAGTCTCCAGGGTGGTAGCACTCTCGGCATTACTTAGACGTCGAGTGGAAGTCCTTGATCTCTCAGACGTGGTTCCCCGTAAGGCCCACAGGACGAGGGCTCCCTGTATCTATGGATGGTCTGGATACTTCCCTTCCCTGCCAGTTGTTCAGTTCTTACTTGGTGTCCTTGCATTTCAGGTGTGCTCTAAGAGAAGTTTTAAGGACAATTAAAGGAAAATCTCCTAGACTATAGAGTGCCATTCTGTAAAAGACTTGATGCTTTAAATCCACCCTCAGTTATGACCTATCTTTTACATAAAAACATTCATAAATTTTACATTTGACATCTCTTAGCATATTATAATTAAAATGATTTCTTATGTCTAGGTATAAAGTCTTAATATGATAGCACTCAAACGATGGCTTCTCTCTCCTTTCATTAATCTCCAGCCTGAAGGGTGTTTTTATTCTGTGTCTACAGTATGTTGGCTCACATGTCACTTTCACAACTATTTCAGTAGTTGCTAATCCAAGAACTTGGAACCAGGAAGGGATAAGGTAGACTACCTAACAGCAATCCCCCTGACCACAAGCACACTCAGTGCAGAAAGCCTACCAGTTCCCAGCACTACCCCAAATAACATAACCATCCAGCCAGTGCCTGTTTACTCCCAAATAGAGAAATCACAACTTGGAAACTGTTCTCTTAAGTGCAAAGCTTTCTAATTAGAATATTTATCCCTATGTCCTTTCTGTAACCTGTGAATTTGTATAGAATAAGAATAAATGCACTCACATATGACAACCTTATAAATATAGTCATTGTTTCACACTCGGGAACAACTCTTCTTCTAGTCTGTTATACACTGTTTATGTGTCATTCATCCTAATCTTTCTTCTTCTTCTTCTTCTTCTTCTTCTTCTTCTTCTTCTTCTTCTTCTTCTTCTTCTTCTTCTTCTTCCTCTTCTTCTTCTTCTTCTTCTTCTTCTTCTTCTTCTTCTTCTTCTCCTTCTTCTTCTTCTTCTTTGGTTTTTCGAGGCAGAGTTTCTCTGTGTAACCATGGCTGTCCTGGAACTCACTCTGTAGACCAGGCTGGCCTTGAACTCACAGAGATCTGTCTGCATCTGTCTCCTGAGTGCTGAGACTAAAGGCCCAAGCCGCCACCACCTGGCTGTGCCATTATCCTGATAGTTCTCTCCTAAAAATGTGTATTCCACTGTGCTCAGAACAGTACCATCCTTCACAGGACTGTGAGAAACCAAGTGGCGAGTGGGATGTACACAGTTTTCATTCATATTATAGAAAATGGAGAATAGTTCTACAACATTGCTCCTGGTTAAGGCTGTGTGCTTCCTGCATGCACTTTCCCTCTTTCTTTTCTGTAACAGGATTTATATGGGTTGTGCTATTCCCAAGACCATCACAGCCTTTATCTCCTCTGCAAACCTATTGGCTTGATGCAGGAGCTAATAATCTGAATGTCCCCCCCAACAAACTGTCTCCTCAGAAGCTTCCCTATTACACTGAGATGATAGATGTTGGCTCTTTCCATTGGTCTGTGGGTAAACCCCCTACCAAAAAGAAATAGAATTTGATCTGCACATTCATCTTTACTCTACAGCCATGGCTCAACTTCCATTGGATTCCTGAATATAAAGTATCCTCATGGACACATAAGGATTACAGATGATACTTTAGTATAAACAGTGGTAGATACAAAGGAATGGAATGGCAATTTTATAGTAAAACGTTGGTCATACTTTATTGACAGCAAAAATATCTTTCACAACTTTTTTTTTTTTTGGCTTGTCTCTTCAGTGAATTTTGATGAGAAATCTAGGTATCTGTACACCTAGAAACATGAGAACAGACTCTCCTCACACTAAAGAAATCCACCCAGAAGAATCACAATTTTAAATAGAGGACCCAAGCTGGCCACACTCCCAGGAGAAAATATTGAGGAAAGCTGTGACTCACTGGTCTGGGTGACACATTGTAGATATGATGTCAAAAGTACAGGCAACAAAACCAAAACCAGACAAATGGCTCTTTGCCAAATTGAACAACGTCTGTACCCACCCCAAGAATACAGAAAACAAAGTAAAAAGATGACCCACGGAAAATGAATTGCTTGCAAACTTCAGCTGCAATAAGGGATTAATATCAAAAAACATGTATGGATTTCAAACATTCTAATAGTAGGAAAATAATAGCTCAGCTTAAAAATAAACAAAATGAAAAAATGGCACTGGATATAGAACTGGGGTCTGGGACAAATTTATAAGTAAAAAAAAAAACTAGTGACTTTGTATTCACTTATTTATTCAAAATTATTTATTAAATGTCTGTGCAAGGCCAGTTACATTGTTATATGTGATATGTGTTTGTGTGTGTGTGTGTTATGGTGATGAATAAAATAAAACACCATCTATATGCACGTATTTCATACTTTAGCTGGTGAGGTTAACCTCACTCCATTTCTTGTGGAAATTCCTTATAAGGTTGAAATCAACTAATATCTCTGATGAGTGAAGCATTAGCTTTACCTTAGCAAATACACACACACAAACAAACAAACAAACAAACAAACAAAAAACAAAACAAAACAAAAAAAAAACCAAGAACACATGGAGCCAAAGCTTTTAATACCATTTGTAGAAATGGGCAATTCCTAATTGGTAGTCTCTCCACCAATGAGCTTCTTAGGACTTGACTTCTCCTCCAGCTGGTTTCTGCGGGATGTCTTAAGCCATCTCTGAATGGTATAATCCCCTAATGAGGTGATGTTTTGTTAACTGCTGCTTCATCTATCTGCCACTAGCTATTCATCTTTGTACGTTTTTCTTGCTAAGTGCTAAACTAACTCCTACATCTGAAACTGAAGGTACAGCAGTCACAGATCACTCTCTGGCTGTAAAGGACATATGCATTTAAGTATAGTTTGCCAAGTTAAAAAAAAAAGAGGTTTAAATTAGCATTTATAGCTCAATAAATCTACTCACATAAATAAATTTGCTAATTGAAAAAAAAATTATAGTCACACCATGTTCCCAAAGTAGAGTTTTGAAATCACGGTTCAATGTGTAGGTAGATCCTTGAAATTTTCTACAGGGTATGGCAGAAGCGCATTTAAGCCCGTTGTTGGCGCTGAGTCAATAGGGGGAGCATTTTGGATAACTGTGATCCACAAGAGGGAGATGGAGATTGTAAACAATGAAACGCTAACTGAACCCGAATGGCTAATTAGATATTTCAGCTATACGATGACAGCTTAACAAGAAATGAGTTAACAGAAGTTTTGTGCCTATTCAGCAAGGTCTTGGAGGTATAAAGCAAAGAAAACACAGCCCTCCGCCCATTGGTCTGTGAGTGAAAGGCAGACACAGAAGTGATAATTAATACAAATTCCCAGGGTTCAGCCAGAGCTCAGGGAAGAGATAAGGTCATGCTATTCAAGTTTACATTTGACATCCAAGTTTACACTTGATGGAGAAATCCTGTTGCATATACAACCCCACTGGAAAGTTATGGTCTTGATTAAACAGAGCAGGGTTTAACTCCTTTCTTCTCCACTATATGCTGAGAACACATGAGGCCAGAACCAGAAGCCATGCAAAGAACATATTGTTCTCACATTAAATGCCAGAAAAGTGTAGGGTCACACAGCCACGACAAGAAGCCCTTCCCCACTTGTGCACAGCTTGAGACGAGCTTGCTGCACAGTCCACTGAAACCAGCAAAACGGCCCTAGCAATGGAATGCGCAGTGTCCGAACCTGTTTGAAGCGAGTTTTAAGTAAATGTGTGGGCCGAAAGATTTTCCGTAGCCTTGAGGACCTCAAGGGGAGAAGTTGGTGGGGTTCAAACAGAGCAAGAAGATAGTACACTATGCAAAGCAGGAGGCATCCAGCCTGGAAACACAATCGTCTATCTGTGATTTTAGACATACCAGACTGGGCTTCTCATGAGGTGGGAGCACATATTAACAACAACAACAAAAAATGTCTTAATGAGTATTTAATGAGTAAAGGATGCATATTAATGTGCTTATACATGTGATTATTCATTATAATTATGCTTAAGTTACTCTAAATTATGTAATACATTGTGGCTTTACTCCTCCTCTACTGTTCCTGCTTCTGTCTTCAAAGAACAACCAGTCTAAGACATGATAGAGACAGTTTGGATTGAGCTGATCTGAGCTTTTCACCCAGTATGCCAAAAAAAGAATAATCAAAGGGTGGTTAAGAGATGGCTAAAGCCAATGTCTAATGCCTTCTGATCTGTCCTTGCTCATTCTCAAACAACGGCATCACCAAGACGGCTGCTCAACACTTTCTCTAGCTGTGGCGGCCCTGTTATCAAGCGCAGATTCCAACAACCACACTTCTTCCACACCTGTTCAGCAAGCAAACTTCTACCCAGTGCTCTGTTGTCATGCCATGCCTTTGCTTTGCACTCATGAATACTCGACCTATTCCTGTTTATTTTTTTTATGAATTTACTGCATTTATTTCAGTTGTTTAGAAACCAACCAAGGTATGGAGAAGAGAGAAAGAAAGAGAGGCTGAGAAAGAATGAGACGATAAAACAGAAGGGCAAATTAATTTACCCGGCTAGATGGATTTTGAACGTACAATGGATTCAATCTTAGAAACAAAGTGTGAAAATTTGTTGTATTATACAGTTGCGCCAAGTTAAAAATTCACAACGCATATTCAAGCACCAAGGCTGCTGAGAGAGTTAAAAAAAAAAAGTCATGGAGATCGTTGAGATGAAACAGAACAGGTAAGAACTGTGTCGGGTCGAGTGAGGGCATTTCAGACAACATTGGGACATTGGGACAGACACTCTAAAGAATATCTTGTTGAGAAATTCTGGGGACACTGAGGAAAAGAGGGAACGGCAAGGATGGGAGGGGGAGGTTGAAGGTAGCTTGACAAGCAAAGGCCATGAGAAGCCAAGAAGAACGTGTGATACCAGTGGACCAGGCTATGGACAAACAAGCATATTCAGTTTGACTATATATACAAGAGATGCTGTAATGTTTTAGAATCCGTTTTATTTATTATTCACAATCACCTTCATTTAATCTGGTCTTAAGATGTACCACATAACATAGGCCCCACTTACACAGCCTGAGGAATGTTGCCATCGTCTGCAATGCCCCTGTGTCTATCCCCTGTCTCCTCTAGATGAAGAGGCAGTGTTCTTCCGTCCTGAGCCATCTCTTCTTGTTGTGTAATTTTTATACTATCAAGTTTCACAGTTTAAAAGTATTTACTTATTTTTGTTATTTTGAAACACGTTCTCACATAGTCCAGACTGGCCTCAAATATATTATGCAACTGAGGCCGGCCTTGAACACTTGATCCTCCCACCCTAAGCCTCCCAACATTGGGCTTATCAGCATGGGCCAAAGTTTTCTATAGTCTACCTTTCCTTAAGATTTAATTCCATTTTTATTTATTTGCTTTGTGTACATGTATGTGTGAAGGAATATATGCTAAGGCACACGTATGAAGGTCAGAGCAATCTGTCCTGTCCTTCTACATAGTGGGTCCTTTGGATCAAACTTAAGCCACCAGGCTTGGCAACAGGTACTCCTCCCCACTGAGCAACCTTCCAGGCCATAAGCTCCCTTTTTGTTACTTGAATTTAACGATTGTAAACCTTCTTGTGCAAATATATGGAACTAACACCAAGCTGGATTACTTCCAAAGCCCACGCTCTCTCTACATCCTGTCTCCCTATAGAAATTAAACTTTGCATTACATAGTAGCACCCTTCTCTAAACATTAAAAAGATGCTTTCTGTCTTTTAAATCAGGAAATGATACTCCACACTTCCTATTTCAACCTCTTTCTTTGACACAAGAAGAGTTGAGATATGGGCAAGTTGAACGATGTTAACACTTTGTTATCCTTGAGTCCTACTTCTCATCCTAGTCTGAGTCAGAAGACACTGCCTTTACCCTGGACTCATCGCCGTTCCACCTTTCAGGAATTTGTCATCTTTATGACACTGTCACTTCCTTGAAATGTTGCAGCTTGCAGCATAGAGCATCTTCAAGGAGCTGCTGGAGACAAACACGCTGTAATTGGGATCCAGGCATTTGTGCAACCGTGTGAGGGTTATTATAACATATTACATCTTCTTTCTTGCTGCTGAAGTATTTATTTTGAGGGCTTGGGGGCATGCAGTTTCTTAATGTTTAATGACTAATTATCAATAGTCTGAGCCAAGAGATGTGTCCAATTAAAGTCTGAGTCACTGGGCACTCAATTGAAAATTCAGGAATCCTGTTGGCACTACATCAAGGGTACTGCTTCAAGGAACTCTAAAATGAGAAACAACAACAACAAAAAGGCTAGTGTGTGCCTTCTCTAAGAATCTAGAGATTGCAACAAAATTTTAAGCTCTGTAAACAAGAGCCCTGGGATGCAGAACATAAAACACACAAGGTTGAACGCTTTCTGCAGAGGCCTATTATATTTTTAGCCTTATTAAGGAAGGTGTCTCCTTAAAGGAGTTGTATCCCAGGCACCAGCATCGTTATTAAGCCAGTGACTTGCGAGCTTTAAGTGATTATCTATGCTGTGTCTTATCTGCTTGGCATTTGGAATGAACCAACTATGGAGACAGAAGAGAGTACACAGCCAAAGGCCATTGGATTACTAAGTGTTCCAGTGGGACAAGACTTCAAAGACTGTTTAACCTAACTCTCTGTTTACAAATAAGGAAACAGAGACCCATAAAATTATTTGTTAAAGGTCATGGGTAAAAAAGAGTTGACACACAGTTCAGTATTCTTTGTATTATAGAAGTGCTTTCATTAACCAATGGTTCATACACAAAATGCTTAACCTTGCATGAAGATGATGTTTGTCTGAACATTTCCCCTTGTCCACTAATGTGTATAGCCTCAGCCTTTGTCTTTGCTCCAATGCTTCTTCTAAGAAAAGAGCAGCAAGCTTTGTTTTACCCAGGACTCCTTTTCATCTACAAGAGTCCCCAGACACTGCAAAGGCTTCCGCAGTGAGGCAGGAATACCATCAGTCCCGTGGGATCCTGGGTAAGGAGGAAGGCGAAGTGAAGGAGGCAAATGTGTGATCAAATACATGGGAAGGGGCTGGAGAGATGGTTCAGTGGATAAGAGCACTTGCTGTGCAAGCATGAAGACCCAAGTTCAGATCCCAGAACCCCTGTTAAAGATACAGCAGATGTGGCCAAGTGCCTGTAACCCTACCACTGTGAGAAGGAGAGACAAGAGGATTTCTGGGGCTTGGTGGCCACCAGCCTAGTTCAGGGATCAGTGAGAGATATTGTCTAAAAGAAATGAGTGATAAAACAGAACTCTCAAAATGAAAACAACAACAACAACAACAACAACAACACACATGGGACTAACTAGTAATTTTGCCTAACTTTATTTGGCCCAAGGTATCTGGAACTTATTTGACCATTTTTCTGCCTCTATTTCTCCTTTGTCCATTACCCATCAGAGTGGCACATCATGGAACGGACCTCGGAAGTAAGTCACTGAGGGATTTCTTCTGCATCTTGTTAACTGCATCAGCTTTCCACAAAGGACCATGTTCTGCTTAGGTGTACCCGGAAAAGCAGCAGCACCATTGAGTGCTGGGATGACTGGGAATAACAGAGATTGGGGTACATGACAAGTCCCTGATACCTAAACATCTAACAGACCATTAACACCGGTAAACATACATGTACTCCATAAAGCTGTAACTAGAGGATAGCATTAGAGCTTCATTCCCGCCCTTTAAAAGGGAAATTACCTCAAGCTTTATGACAATATTCTATTGGGCTTTTAAGACAAATTATTTTATATCAAGCACAATTACATTAATCCTCATATATACCAATATTTTGTAGATGAATTGATGTTTCCGTTGAGTAACTTATTTCTGGAGGCAGTTCTTTTATTTATTCATAGTCATTAAATGGTAGTTACTTAGCCCATTTTTTGTTTACTAGATGCTATCCTGAGAGCTACCTGTGGCTGTGAACATGCCAGACAAATAATTACACTGTAGCCTTACATTCTAGAAGGGGAGACAATGACCCAATCAACCAATGGACAAGCAGCAAAACCAGCGTAAACATAAGACTATCATGTAGATATATAGATAAGCTTAGATAATTCCAGATGACAGTAAGGGTAATGGAATTCTAAAAGGTACACAAATATAATAGGAATTGAGATGGTGACGTTATTTTAAATAAAGTCATCAGGGAAAAGATTGTTTACATTTTTTGTAAAAGAACTAGGAAATCTTCAGAGCACTTTGTCCTAAATATGACTCTCTAAAGGTTGGGAGAGGAAGGTTTGGGGTTAGGCTTGAGCCTTGGGCTAAGGTAAAGATGTCTGTCTTCTTTCTCCTCCTGTGTGTTAGCATTTCCTCAGGTCTCAGTCTCAGCCCTGCTCCCATACCAATCATAGTTTTGTTGGTCAAGCACGTCTGGTGGCCCCCTTGGTGGCATTGGTGACAGCTGTGGGGTGGGTCGCTCTGGCCAGGTCCTCTGTTTCCCCTCACCATGTCTCAGTTCAGTGTGTCCTTGAGATCACCCTGATCTTGCCCTTCCACTCTCCCCTGGGTTTTCTACCGCACAAACACCATTCCTGCGGGTGTTAGAGGCCACCTTGGTGTTGTGTAAGAGCTTAGTATGAAAGGCGGGAATTTGGCTGAAAATATCACTGCTGAAGCCATTTAGTTGTCACGTGCTCATTCTCAGTCTGTCTGGGGAAAAGTCTCAATTTAATGACAGTGCCTATCAGAGAGTGGCACTGATGCCAGACACTTGGGCAATCATACCTAGCCAGAAATTGATAGTAATGGTTTGTTTACCCCATATTTATGTTGCTTCACATAAAAGTAAGCAAATGGAGAGATTTAAAGGGAGACTCTGTAGCAAACAGCAACAAAGGTGATCTTAAATTTGAGAGGTGCCACAGTAGGCAGGAAAGATGCTAGTAAACATCGACTTCCTCTTCCTTTTAGAGACAACTATCACTAGATAATGGATTTCTCCAGAAAGCCATTTTTTCCTGGTTTCTCTCTCTGTGTACTGCAGATGAATATTTCTGCCTGTGTCTAATACTTCCTCATAGTATTGCTAGTCTGTTATTGACCACTGTGTTGTTCAAGTCCTCCATGAACCTACAAGCTTCCCTTAGCCTCTTGAAAACATTCATGAAAATATAAAAATAGCAACATGAATGTGCTATATTCCCCCTAGTTGTCCTTTCAATAATACTGATACTGTGTGTAAATTAAGTGCAAGGAGCCTCCATGGTGACCAGAAGATGCTATTGCAGTTTTTGTTCCACTAAAGGCTAGAAATTCTAGTAATGAGCCTCAAAGCTGTTATTTGCTTCTTAGAAGCAGCTGAAAAACTCATCCCGAAGCAAAAGAATTGTAAGTGGGTCAAGTTTATCAGCCCATCCCTTGAGTCCCATGTCCACAGACAGAGTACAAAATGCACTGCTATTGAAGTGGTGTTAAATAAAATATTTCCCTGGAGTATCTATCCATTCCCTTATGCCTCGTGTTCATAGATGGAACACAAGATATACCGATGCTATGGTGGTGTTAAAAATAAACTATTTGCCCCTAAGTTTAAGCATGGCCAATGTCATGCCCAAGGAAGGCCAAGACCTTCCTATCCATCCTTCATCCAGTGTTACCCTGTGTATTATACTCTAACGATGTATCTGATGAAATAGTGGCTTGGTAGTCTGAAAAATTAATAGAAAACATTTTTATACAGAATTTAACACATTAATAGGCTAAACATTTTATATTTCCCTTCATTTCAACATAACTCCCCAGGATTGCTCTTCCCATATGTAATTGACTTTTAACAGTAGTAGAGAAAATTTTAGGAAAAAATAATGCAAACATCTATGAATCTTTCTAATATGTTCCCAATAAAGCAGGGCTGGGTTAAATTCCCAAATGCTCCAAAGCCATTAAAGGACAGGGCTATAAACTAGCAACTGAGGAGCAAGGAGTTGGATATTAACCTGGTCCCTACATAGGGTATAGATTAGTAGTCACCAAGGCCAATAAAGCTGCAGTCACTCTCAGCAAAAGAGCCCATCATTTTCCTTTCTCTGAGGACATATAGATTAGTGCTGGCTCACTTTTTATTTTGTTTGATTTATGATTTATGTATCATTATTATTGTTATTACCAGATTTTCTATTGGACTTTGTTTGTCTGTTTTATTTTGAACTTTGGCCCTGCAGCTCATCCTCAGGACATAATGCAAAGAGAAATGACAGGTTTGGGACTAGCTCCACATGAGGTAGCTACAAAGGCCCTACCACCATGCACCTTGGATGGCTCTCAATTTTTCCAAAGCCATCTGGAGTCTTTGAAAGTTGTCATTGTTTAAAGAAACTGCAGATTCACCATAGGACATCACAAGTCTCGGGAGAAAAGAAAGGAACAGGATTGAAGCTCATCAACAGGCGTAAGATACCCAGCACAGTCTTTTTTTTTTTTTAAACTTGGAACTTTGTGCATTTATTACTTGAACTAGAAGGCATTTTTTATTAATTCATTCATATTACATCTCAATAGTTACTCCATCCTTTGTATCCTCCCATTCCTCCCTCCCTCGCTCTTTCCCCCTATTCCCCTCCCCTATGACTGTGGCTGAGGGGGACCTCCTCCCTCTTCATATGCTCATAGGGTATCCAGTCTCTTCTTGTCTCCTCGCCTTCCCCGTCCGGATGCTACCACACACTTGTCAGCTGCAGCTGTGTGCTCTCTGAGACTGCCTCCTGCGTTGATTCAGAGAAAGTGAGGCTAGCTTCTTTGCTAGCATTCTCTCTTCTCCCACAACTCTATCTTATCATTTAAGCACAGGCAACAGCTACCCCTCCTCCAAATTTCTCCTAATGTCCTAGATGTAAATTCCAATTGAGGTCACATTATCTAAATAGGAATTCCATTTACTTTTCTTCTTTCTGAGAAGCTCTCGGTCTGTTTCTCACCCTCTTATTCTCCAGAGCTTTCAATTTGTGTCTCTTTTCTCGACTCCCACCTCCGGCTTCAGCATCTATCTGCCGTGCCCTCCTTCTCACTCCCAGCATCCCTTATGCCTCTGTGCCGGAACTGATTTCTGCTTCACCGGCATATGCGACGAGTCCTAGATTTCCTCTCTTTAACCTTAACTAAATTTGTTCTCTTAGCAAATGGGGTATTTTAGGAGGGAAGACATGAATTTAACTGAAATTTCTTTGTAGACCTCAAAATAAAAGCACAATTCGCAGAAAAGTCAAGGCAATTTGGGCTAGCCGTGTTCCTCAACGAATTCAAGTACGGGGTAACTCACGACTGCGCAACATATCCAAGGATAAGTCCTGTCAGTGTCGTGAAAGCTCCCCAAGGACTGCTCGGGAGTAAAGGGTACATTCAGTGCAAATTCATTCCTATTTAGATAATGTGACCTCAATTGGCAGAGGCTAAAAATAGAGGGTCTCGGGTTCCTGGAAAGATTTAACTCTAATTTCTGTCTCCAAGGAATTGGAGATGAGACATCGCAGGATGGGGGCGGGGGCGGGCTCCTGGAAACATTCAAAAATGATAAAAATAAAAGCAAAGTCTATCATTACTTCTCAAATATAAGAAGACTAATGAGCATATTTACATTTTTAAAAAATTTCTTATACCATATGTCACCTATAGAAATACATGAGCCCTACTATAGAATTGAATATATTTATGAGCCTTGAGCTGTTATAGTCAGATACTCAGATTCCCAGGTTTGGGATGCAGTCTTCTGAAATATGAAGTTCTATTGTCAATGATTAATTTCTTGATCATTTTTCACACTTCTTGAGTGTTTCTAGAAATGTTTAGAATTCCTCTTGTCCTCAATGGCTTTATGGAGATGTTTATCTGTGTAATCTAACCCCAGAATATAAATTAATGTTTTTAACATCACCATCTACATAAAAAGATCAAAGAGAAACATTTGAGAATATCTTGTTTCTTAGTCCTCAGTTGATTTCAACAATCACATTTAAATATATAAAGCTAAGAGAATTGACGTTCTAAATGTGGCAGTTATGTGGAGATGTGCACTCAGGTTTGGTAATTTCAGGAATTCTACAAGAATGATGACTGAAGATGAAGGTATTGAGAGACATGAACGATGCTCATTTCTGCCCAGCCCAACTCTGAATGAGTCATCCCTGTGACCACCCACACACCTCTTAATAATTACTCCATCCTCTTGTGGCCACAAAGAATTTGACTGTAACTTTTCTAAATACCCAGAGTTCTAGATAGGTGCTGTAAGGGCTAAACATATTTCGTATTTCAGTCTTTTTTTTTTTTCTACACAGTGCCCTGGTGAAGAAGAAAACATGTCCATGTTTATCAAGGCTGAGCAGTAACAAATGCCTGTGATCACATGACCCCACAATTTGCCCAAGACTGGGAAGATAGAGTTTGTACTTTGTTAGACTGACATATCTTTGAGTTACTTTTCACTGAAGGTCTGAGTTACTTTTTAAAAATAGAATTAAAATTAACCAATGAAAAATGGGTTGACTTCTACTGGGATCCTTATTACTTGATTATTATTAAACAGTTTTCTTGGGGTGGAAGGTGTGTGGTGGGGAACCAGCTTGTACTTTTTTTTTCCAATTAACAATACTTGTTTGTAAACTCAAAATTAAATTGGGTTTAAACTCTTCTCTATACATAGTAAGAATCATGGATGAACTGCTTTCTTTTCATAAGAAAGAACAGAGATTAAGATATAAAGCATTAAATAGTGTGCTTAAAAGGGTATTGATGAGTATTAAATGCCATAACCTGTACAGCTTTGTGTCTAACCTGACTGAGACACCAAGGAAATGAAGAAAAGACAGACACACCAACACATGAGTTTAAGGCTCTGGAGTCCTTGACATGGCCACTCTCATATCAATAATACACATTCATTCAGGACTTTATCAGCTCCCTACAATTAAAAAAAAACACTTTTAGTTCCGAGTCATGTCTCTTGTGTCCTCTGTCCTTTGCTGAATGCTAGTAGGTAAACATGGTTTTAAAAACCAAAAGCAGGAGGATGGACGTTTCCGGTACTATTCTACTATTCTTTTATTAACAAAGGATGTAATACTAGATATTCAGTATACAGGTACTTTATAACCCCTCTATGAAAATGTAAACATCTTCACATTTTGACAAGATATCAGGAAGAGGACATATTAACCTCGTGTAGTTTGCAAAAGTCATTGTATTTAACTGTACGACAATGAAATTGAATACTTCTTTAAGTATTTCAGAAATGTCAAGGAAATATGAAGTTGTTTACATTTGGGAACACTCTTTTGAGAGATGAAATAGTAGAAACTAATAATATGAAGTTCAGGAACCAAATGCCACACAACATAATTGTTGTTCTTCTTGTCACTGTGACCAAATGCTTGACGGAAGCAACGTAAGGGAGGGAGCGTATCAGCACGTGCCCACTCATTATGCCTGGGGTTGGCTGTGCACGGCATGGAGTTTGCAGCAGGGGAGCTTGTGGCGTGGTTTGTTCACATCTCGGTGCATCAAGCAGAGAATGGGATCGGAAGCAAAGCTGGCTACAACTTCAAAGACCTACCCCCAGCAGCTCTCCTCCAACAGCCAGGTCCCACCTGCCAACAATGCCACCAGCTGGAGTCCAGTTGTTCAAACACAGCAGCTTATGGAAGACATTTAAACCATAAAGAACGACAATGGTTTTTTTTGGGGGGGGGTAAATTATTCTGCTAAGAAAGTAGGAGCGGATAGAAGAAATGGAAACTTCGAGGGATAGTCCAACTAACTCATTATAATACTCTTACAATAATTTAGAAATACTATGAAACACTCTTTGCTGCTTCCTCCTCCTCCTCCTCCTCCCGTAAAGTAATTTTGGTAAAATAAACATAGTATAATCTAAGCCAAGTAAAACAAAATACACAGACAAAAATAGTTAAAAGTAGTTTTGGAATTTGCTTTCCAGCGGAAGGATGAGCCTTGACTTTTCTTACTTTTCTGTGTTCCTATTTTGTAGACAGAACACCATAGAAAAGAGGGGGATGGAATTAACATTGCTTTACTCACTTATCTGCTTCTCCTCTCTGGTGCACCAAGCTTGCTGACAGATAAGATCTTATATACTTCTCATACTGGGCCCAGAACCACCTACACTGGGACCATTGTTGACACCTGTGTGTTTGGAAACCACAGATTTTTCCTTTCTTCCTTCCTTCCTTCCTTCTTTCCTTCCTTCCTTTCTTCATTCCTTCCTTCTTTTCTTTTTTTCATTCTTATATCATATATTACATCCCAACTGGAGTCTCCACTTCTGTCCCCTCCCCCATCAGCCTCACCCCCACCACCTGCTCTTCTCCCCCATATTCCCCCTTTCTCCCCCTCCCTTCCATAAGGAGCAGGCCTCCCAGGGACATCAGCCAAACACAGCAGAGCAGGCTACGGTAAGACCAGGCACATCACATCAAGTCTTAGACGAGGTAACCCAGTAGGAGAAATGCTCAACAGAGGAATCTCAAATGACCGAGAAACTCAGTGCTCAACAACCTTAGCCATCGGGGAAATACAAATCAAAATGACTTTGAGATTCCATCTTACACCAGTCGGAATGGCTAAGATCAAACACACAAGTGACAGCTCATGCTGGTGAGGATGTAGAGCGAGAGGAACAGTCTTCTACTGTTGGTGGGAGTAAAAACTGTTATAGCCACTTTGGAAATCAATGTGGCAGTTTCTCAGAAAGCTGGAAATCAATTTACTCAAGACTCAGCTATACCACTCCTGGTCATATACCCAAAGGTTGCTCCATCCTACCACAAGGACACTTGTCCATAGCAGCTTAATTCATAATAGCCAGAAACTAGAAACAATCTAGATGTCCCCCAAGTAAAGAATGGGTAAAGAAAATGTGGTATATTTACACAGTGTAGGATTACTCATCATGAAATTTGCTGGCAAATAAATGGAGCTAGAAAAAAATCATCCTGAGTTAGGTAACCCAGAAAAGACAAACATAGTATGCACTAATTTATAAGTGGATATTAGCTGTAAAGAAAAAAGATAATCATGTTATAATCCATAGACCCAGGAAATCTAAAGATCTCTAGAAAGTATCCTAGGTGATGTTTGGAGCGAGTGCAGGACCCTCCAGATAAGGTAATAACCCCAAAGGATACTGTGGCAAACTAGTTTGAGAAACTGCTATTGGGCCACGTGGGAGGCACACTACTGCACGGTGTCTACCTACAACCTTCCCGAGCTGAAAGACTTCTGAGAGCTGAGAATCAAAGAGGAGAAACAGGTTAGCTAGTGGCTAAAAGGCAGACAGAATGACACTGACATTGGCCCTTATAGCTAAGTACTTCTCAAATCTGGAAGTCCATTGCAGTCCCCAGGGACTCTGCTCACTGAGCTTGAACTCCTTGTACCAGATACCAGCAGCAGCAGCTGAGATTGTTAATAACCCAGATTCTCAAGCTAAACTCCAGACCTATGGAATCATAATCTGTCTTTGTCTATCCTGTTAGGATGACTTGCATGTCTGCTAAGTTTACAGAAAGCCTTTTGAGAAACTCCACAGACGGGGTTTCTGAAATTGATACCTTCCATTAACATTTGCCTATGTTGTTAACCCCTTAACCCTTAGGTTAGTATATGCATTGAGTGGAGTTGGCTTCTGTGGGCTTTGTAGTATTAATACTCGACAGTAACCCTCCTGTTTAGCTCATTAGAGAAAACAGTGAAGGAGAGTTAATTGCTGTTGGCAATCTCGTATAAAGTATTTGATCTTACCATGAAGTTTATAACTTTCATCCTTTCCATATTATTTCACAGTGCACACAGTCTTCTTTATGTATAGAAGTCTTCCCCGACTGTTTACTTGGGTGCTGAATGATCATCGGGTCACAGATTAAAAGCAATTTCTTCAGCTGGATGTCGTGATGTGTGCCTTTAACCTCAGCACTCAGGAGACAGAAGCCAGTGGATCTCTGTAAGTTCAAGGCCAGCCTGGTCTACTGTTCAATTTTCTTCCATATTAGTTTAGTTTTCCTAATGCCCCAGGTAATGTTGGTTTTCCATTTGACACACCTGTGAAGGGGGAATGCTCCATTGAAGATCTGCCCTCATCAGAATGGCCTGTGTGCATACTCTGGGACATTTTCCTTGTTGCTAATTTATGTAGCAGTGGCCAGCCCACTGTGGGCAGTGCCGTTCCTAGGAGGCTGGGAGTCAGCCAGTAAGCAACATAATTCATAGTTCTGTGTCTGCTCCTTCCTGAGCTCTTGCCCTGACTTGGCTCAGTGGTGGACGGTGACCTAGGAGCATAAGCTAAACTAAGCTCTTTCCTCCCCAAGTTTGTTTTACTCTCTACTTTATCATAGCAGTAAAAGGCAAACCAGAACATCTGCCACCGGCATCATGTTTCTTCAGCTAGCAGGTGATCGCTAAAAGTCTGTGAAACAAATCAGTTAATTTCTATTGCAAGGGACATGGATGTACATCTGGGGCAAAAAACCCAGCCGTTATGTTATCTATTGCTTTCTTTGTATTTTGTTTGCTTTTGTCCATTCAACCAAAGACTAAACTACAATCCTCTATCACACCTCTGCTTTACGATTTTTCAGCTTCCCCTCGTTTCCTAATAATTTCCCTTCTCTTATGTTCTAGTCAGACAGCCAGTTTATAAAGCAAGAAGGCAGACACATTCAAATGTATTTATTTGTGAAGATTGCCATCCTTTATCACAGATTTGATGCTCAATTAATATAAAATATAATATTTTCATAATAGTCTCTATCTTTTATGCTAACACACCATTTTTACTTGTTCTTAGCATTTGTCTGCTACAGCTCAGCCTTCTTTTTGTTTTTAGCGTTTTCTGTTTTGTTTTGTTTTGGGTTTTTTGCTGTTCTTTAACTTGAGCATCTGCGTCTTTTATTTATTTTATCATCACTCACAGTTGCTCCTACTATCATAGTTGGGCTAATGCTAAATATAAAGTTAATCTATTAATAATTTATTGGAGAAGATTGGAATGGACAGATCCACACAGCCTGTCATGAAGATTAGGAATGGGGAAAACAGGAGACGCAGGAACCAAGGGTAAAACACGTGGACAAAAATGAACATTTCTTCAATAAACTTAAGAAGCTACAAGCAGCTGAGACAAGACTGATTTTTCAGTTCTTACGTCAGCAAGAGTCTTACATCTTCACTAAGCTGAGGAAAGAAGAAAGAAAGAAAATCCAACGCAAGCGATGCGCAGAATTCCCTTACAAGTTCTCCCTCTCTACTTTTCTCCATTAATTCACTCATTTCCTCTTTCTTCCTCCAGTTTTCACATACTCATAAAGTTACCAATGCTTGTCTTAGAAGGAATCTATGCGTACAACAAACATTCGTTCCCCATAAAACATCCGTGGCACGCTGACCATCAGAGTGAATCCCCTAGAACAGGCTGCCCTGCACACACACTGTCCACTCCATAAACACGGAGCTCTGCAGATGTGGCCTGCATGGATGGTGCCATTTACACTCTGGAGTGCGTTTGACAGAATCAAGCCTGTTTAATCCAACTTATTTTTAATGCAGTGTATTCCCGGGCTTACAAAAAAACCTAAACAAATCAACCTCAACAAAAATCCCCTAAAAAACAAACAAAAAAGCCCAAAACAACTTTAGCCATGGATTCCTTCTGGCTTCATGTTAATTTATGCTGCGGGAGCATGTCTTTGAAAGGAAACCTTTCTTTAAAAGTCAACGTGGGGTTTTCCCCCCTTTTTATTTTACTCAAACTAAGCACTAAAATTCAGCTGACTTCGAAGTGAAAAGGAGGTCGACAGTACTTACTTGCGGACTGCTTCCTCCTCCTAATGGTTTGATTGCTTTTGAAGGGACAGTGGCATTTACTACTTAACGCATACACGTTTTATGTAGGGCTGCCTTTGCATCTGCAGTCTGGTGGCGAGAATGAGTTTACTTAACAGAAGCAACGTCGAAGAGGAGCCAGATGATTTCAGCGCAGAGCCTAACTGTGCCTTTTCTCCGTGGATGAACTGAGGGGTACCACTCAATTCCCCGGACATCAGTTCCTCAGTTATCTCAGCTCTAAAACAGAAGTGGCATCTGCAGGCTTGTTGAGGGCTGGCTGAGATGGTGTGGTATGCTTGCTTACTGTAGGGAGATAAGATACGATTCTCTACTGTGGAGAAAGCAGCGTGCTCAAGGCAGAAACAGAGCGGGAGCCCGGCAGAGCACTCACATTCCTGTTTTATCACTTACCAGTTGTGTGAGCCCAAGCTAAATCCCTTACTGCCTCTGCGCTCTGAAAACACAAGGAGAAACAGCCCACCAGCTGCAGAGTCGTTATTAAGGATTAAAAACTCATGATGTAAAGCATGCGATAATGGTCCATACAGAGAATATGCTCTGTACAGTTTACATATTAACTCCATTGTTAGTGCTACAACTGGACACATCCAATCAAGTATACCAATAAGTAAAGCATTATTTAAAAACAAAAACAAAAAATAAACAAAAACTGGGTTTTTTTCTCCTCCACAGTAGAGGACAAGAGCAGTGAAAACAAGCATGAATTTCTTTAAATACACATCCAGTGTCATGGCCTGGCTTATTTTCAGAACGTTTCCTTTAACTCAGCTTTGCTGAGTTTTTCACCAGGCTCCTTATGGCTCTCTGAAAGAGGCAAGGGTCCTTCATCAACTTCAAAAACCTCAAAGCTGTTTTCTCCTCCTGTTTTCATTTAACTACAAGAAAATCGCTCCCCCCCCTCTCTCTCTCTCACATACATGTTACACTGAGGCTTAAATTTTGTGATGCTAGTTTTTAAATTTTCTTTGATTTTTTTCCCCCATAGTCTAAGCCTAATGCAGTGAAATTCCCAGACAAGGCAATGTTATAGTCACACGTTAACAAAAAGAAACAATTTTTTATCTTTGAGAACTATGGCCATGGGAACATGTTGTATTTCAGAAAACGCCCTTCGCACTCGGGAAGCAGAAGCAGGTGGATCGCTGTGAGTTCGAGGCCAGCCTGGTCTATAAAGCAAGTCTAGGACAGCCAAGGCTACACAGAGAAACCCTGTCTCAAAAAAAAAAAAAGAAAGAAAGAAAGAAATTAAGAAAGAAAGAAATTAAGAAAGAAAGAAAGAAAGAAAGAAAGAAAGAAAGAAAGAAAGAGGAAAACGCCCTTCCCTTACTGGTGCTGCTTGGTACAGCCTAGCAACCAACTAGAGTCTTTTAAAGAGAAGGGGAAAGAAGCCGGGATGTCTTAACTGCTTGGAATACACTGCACATCTGTACAATTCAATGCAACAGTCACAGGCAAGACTGTCACTGAGTATGACTAGAGCCCACAGTAACTAGGCATGAGGATGCACTCCTGTCATCCCAGGAGTCAGGGGGATTCTCGACTACATACTGGCTCCAAATTAATTAATTAATTAATTAATTATAAATAACAAACAAGTAAAATCCTTCCTTTCAACCTGTGGCATTTACTTGTCCATCATCCTATTTCCAGCCCTCCCCCATCCCGGCAACTCCTTTAAAATACTTTCCTTCTAAAATGAACAAGAGATTGAATCATCTCCCCATAATTCTAAAATTATAGTCATATGTTTGACGCTAAATGCTGGTTAGATTTCTTATTCCAAATTGAATTAGTTCTCCAAGGCGATTCCAAATTAGCGATAACCATATGTTCGCATCTCAGCAACAGGCACGCAAAGCTATTTCTAGGATGTGACTTATTATGCAATCAGCAGTGATTCCATTTAGGGTGGGGCTGGAGGGGGGGGACGGTTCTTCTATACCATACTGACCCCTAGAAAATCTAGACTAGTAAGCATGACATCGGACATCATTCCTGGACAAATTATATCAGTAACACCTGCAGATCATATATAAAAAACACCAAGACAGAAGCCAGAAAGGGGCCTTGGAGCACAGCCAAGCTCTAGTCCCAGAGGCCACATTTAGCACAAGCGAAGCAGCACTGAGCTGAGTTTGCAGGTGATGGATGGCCCCTGCAAGGCACTGCCAGCTCATCCGTCATCCCTGTGGCTGTTTGCCGGTGCCTCTTGGTGTGGCAGTGGGGGATGGGAGGAGAGGATGAATTTCCAACTCATTCGAAAGCTATTAATACCTCTGCTTATTAAACTCTTGTACTTTTCTTTTCTCTTAATGTTAAAACATATGCCCAAGCGGGACAGAAGCTTCTGTGTACGCAAGGAAAAAACCCCCCCTGAAAAAGCAAAAAGCAAATAGCCAGCCAAGATGGAAGAAGCCAACTTAGTTAGCCAGGAGGACAGTGTTCAAAAATAAAGGCTTTCCTATTAAAAAACAAAACAAAACAAAACAAACAAACAAACAAAAACATATGGCAACCCTGAGACTGAGTGCTTGTCAGACCCCCCCCAAATGCCATTCTCAGATATTTTGCCTTAGTTAGCAACCCTAAGCAAAATTTTTGATGGAGGCTCTTACTGTTGCTATTGCCAGCAACCTGGATTATGACAAAGGAGGGAAATCAATTTATTTTTTGTTTATTATTTATTTATTTATTTATTTATTTATTTTTCCAAGACAGGGTTTCTTTGTATAGCCCTGGCTGTCCTGTAATTATTAATGTTATTTATTTATTTTTTATTTTATTTTATTTTTTTTGGATTTTCAAGACAGGGTTTCTCTGTGTAGTTTTGGCTATCCTAGATTCACTTTGTAGACCAGGCTGGTGTCCAACTCACAGCAATCCACCTATCTCTGCCTCTGCCTCCTGAGAGCTGGGATTAATGTTCTTAATCTTTGAGTTGTTGTTGTTGTTGTTGTTGTTGTTGTTGTTGTTTTTAATGTATACAGCAAACTTAGAACATTATAGTAAGAGGATCGTAGCAAAAGGTATGGTTGGTTCTTCTGCCTAGGTTACATTTTCAGTGTGCTAGGAAAGGGCGATTAGTTGGCCACGCTGTAACTCAGTAGTTCTCAGCCCTCCTGATGCTGCGACCCTTTACTACAGTCCCTCATGTTGTGGTGAGCCTCAAGCATAAAATTATTTTTGCTACTACTTCATAACTGCAATTTTACTACTGTTATAAACTGTAATGCAAATATACGCATTTTCTCGTGGTCTTAGGTAACCCATGTGAAAGGGTCATTCAATGCGAAAGGAGTCGCTGTCCACCAGTTAGTTCATGGAAGGTTTTACTTTTCAGGACTACCACTTTAACTGATGGCTTGGGGGGGTAGAGGGGGAGCGGCAGGGGGCGGGAAAGCCGACTGTGGAACACCTCCTTCTCCTTCTCTGTAATGAAAAGACTGGGCAAAGCAAAAACATTCTAAGGGAGCAGTAGGCTCTCACCGCCTTCAGAATCAATTTCAGCTGGAAAAGCGGTAAAATACACCAGGCCTATGTATAAAACTATGGGGCGAGTACAGAGAGAGTCACCTTCTCGTATTGTACACTCTCTGCACCATGGTTTGATTACGGTTTAAATAGCAAGACATCAAATCTCAACTTTTAAAGCGAGTAACTCAGGGAATTTTAGTACGCCCGCCCACCGAGTGGAACAGCAACCAGCGCCCTCCGATTTTAGATTAGCAACTCCAACCCAGTAAAGTCGCTGCCTGCTTTAGCCATGTGCCCATTGTCTCCTTCCCTTCTGCCCTCTGGCTTTTCCTCTCTCTAGATTTGAGCGTTTGGCACATCTCGTCTCAGAGAATCATCGTAGGATACTTGGTGGCCTGGAACTTCCTTCGTGCCTTTGGCACTGTGTTTCCAACGCTGCTCATCCACATTGCAGGGTGCGGCAGTAACTACGCCAGCCAGGCTTCTCGTTGCTCTGACGGATGCCCAACAGAAACAGTCATTCTAGTTCACGGTTCCAGTGGTTTTATTCCAGTGGTTTTATGCTTCGAACCTTGAGATGAAGCAGGAATCACAGTAGAAGGATATGATGAAGGAAAGTGCCTAACCTCCTGGCAATCAGAAAATAAGAGAGGGGACAGAGTATCTTAGAAGCAATAGAACCCCCTACCCAAGATGTGCTCTCTTCTATTAACCCTTTCCTCTACCTGGGTTCTGTTTCTTTAAGTCTCCCTCATCGTAAAGTGTCATTACCACTTGGGAACTCAGCCTTCAATACATGAGTCCATGATGGTCACATCATATTCAAATCAGAACAAGTCATCTCTTTTTGTGACTTACTGTTATTCATTCATCATTTGATAACGATTTGGGTTGTTTTGTTTTTCAGGTGGATGTTCCTGCAATCGTTCGCATACAAGGTCTTGACCTGAATTGTTTGATTTTTGTTAAGGCTTCATTACTTGGAACTTTAATTGTTGAGTTAGAGGGTACCCTTAGGAGAACCGCCAAACCGAGTTTAGCAATGTTTCCACGCGCCGTATATGAGGTTTCGCTGCTCCCGTAAACTTGTCAATTCCTGTAAACCCTCTGTCTTTTTTTTCTATCTGTCTTCTTTTTTTTTTTTCAACCATTTTACTGGTGCTTTAATTTGGTCTATCGCTGTATTTAGTGTGAGGAGAGAGAGAGAGAGAGAGAGAGAGAGAGAGAGAGAGAGAGAGAAAGAGAGAGAGAGAGAGAGAGAGAGAGAGAGAGAGAGAGAGAGAGAGAGAGAGAGAGAGAGAGAGAGAGAGAGAGAGAAGTTGGTTGGGGATGGACCGGCAGCAGCAGAACCCGAGCGGTGAAGTGTTTTGAAAAGGAGACCCAAAGGGCGTCGTGGCGTGGTGGATGTGACCTTGCTGCCTCCCTCCCTCACACCGAGTTTGGATGCCACCTTCCCCCAATTGTGCCGGTCCCTGACCCCACTACCCGATTGGTCGTCAGTCACGTCCCTTTTCTCTCTTTCCCTTGGGCCTCCCTTCTTAGAGAAGGATTTGGCTGTTTTCGCAGCTCCCTGTCCTACTTTCGTTTTCGCGGTCCAGGCCGCGTTCTATCTGTCTTCTTAAACCTTGGTTTTTACAGAGACTACAAAGCACTCTCCTGTTGGCTTGATTTGCATCTTTCTGAGCCTAACAGTACAGAGCACCTTTCACAAGCTTAGTGGTCTCCATCGCTGCAGAAAATTCCATTCAAGTCCTTTGCCTCCATTTTTAAGTTGGGTTACCCTTTCTATTTAAAATCTTTATCACCAAAGATAAGAGTTGCAGTCAGATGTACAACTTTCACATCTCCCCACCATCTTGTGCCTTTTCCAGCCACTTTTATGATTGCGTCCAATGAAGCGCAGACATTTTCCATTCTGATGAAGTGCGATGCTCCTTTTTCTGGTTTTTAGGTTGCGTTAAAGAAACCAGTGCCTGAACAAGAGTTGCAAAAAAAAAAAAAAAATGTTTACCACCACACTTGTGTCTGGGAGCTTTGGAGATGGAGCTCTGAGAACCGTGTCCCCTTTGGAGTTGACGTTTGGAGATAATGCGGTGTGTGTGTGTGTGTGTGTGTGTGTGTGTGTGTGTGTGTGTGTGTGTGTGTTGAGGCGCATCACGTTTGTTCTTTTGGAATGGATGTCATTTGTTGGCAAGTCTGTCGTTTCTTCACTGAGTAATTTTGACACCCTGTTGAAAATAAGATGACCATAAATGTTAGAATTAGTCTCTGTGTGCTAAATCCCATTTCACTAGCTGTATTATTATGGTAGTAACATGTTGTATTATATCCTGTGGCATGTGATTGGCATGGCTTCATAGTAGCTTCATAGAAGACCAAGATTACAGCGATACTTCTCACTTTCAACATTATTTTTGGCTATTCTGAGTTTTTCTTTAAGATTCATTTATTATGTATACGGTCTGCTTGTACCCCTGCGGGCCAGAAGAGGGCACCAGATCTCATTATAGACGGTTGTGAGCCACCATGTGGTTGCTGGGAATTGAACTCAGGACCTCTGGAACAGTAGTCAGTGCTCTTAACCGCTGAGCCATCTCTCCAGCCCTATTCTGGGTTTATTAAAATTATAAGATCGGATTTCCAATCCCTACTGAGAAGGTAGCTTGAATTTTGTTAGAGATTTCCGTCAATCAGTAGAACATTTCAGGAAATGTTGCCACTCCAAAAATATTAAATCATCCAGCCCATGACTATGAAATACCATTTTATTTTTACGTATAGCTTTTAACTTTTCTTTTAATAAATGTGTATAGTTGTGCATGTCTTACACTGCCTTTCTCAGACCTATGCCTAAGAATTTATTCTCTTAGTGGTGTTGTAAGTACAAATGTTTTCTTAGTCTCATTTCAGATTACTCATTGAAAAAGAATAATTTAACATATCGATCTTTGATTCCGAACACTTGCTATCTCAGTTTATTTTACAGGGGTTTAAAAGTAACTCTTCCTAATTTGCATATGCAACATTGTCTTATTTGCAGTAGGCAACGGCTTTGTTCATTCATTTGTTTCCAATTCCAGGACTCTTCTGGTTTGAGTGTGAAAGATCTCCTGCAAGCTCTTGTGTTTGCACAATCCCAGCTTGCGGTATTTTTTAGAGTGATGCTGGGCTAGCCAGCGAAGGTGGGTCAGTGGTCCAGGACTTTTAGGGCAATGGCGCAGTCTTGCTTCCAGTCTCATCACTGCTTTTGATCTGCCAGACTGTCAGAAGCTTCTGCCACATGCTCTCACTTCTGTGACTTTTGTCGTGTCTTCTTTACTGTGATGAAATCAAACTAGAAACCAAAACCAGTCTGTCTCCCCGTAAGTTGCTTCTGTCCAATATCCCCTTACAGCTCTGCAAACCACATAGAGGGGGTTTCTGTGTATTCCTTGCCTACATCTCTTGCCTGGAACTTCCACTGGACAAATACAATTATGCTAGAGTTCTTCCTGGTCTTAAAGTGAAAGCACACAGCATCCTACCATCGAATGTGGTGCCAGATAAGGGTTTCAGAAAATGCCTTTCAACAAGCAGAGGGGCTTTCCCTTTGTTTTAATTTTTTTTAAATTTTTTTTTGAAGATCTACAAAGAGCTCTTCAAGAAAGCATAAATTTTAGTAGCAAGGTCAACTGAAGGATATTTCTGATAGCTGACTGAAAGATACCACGTGAAAAAGAAACTCAAAAAGCTCTTTAAAGATGCTTGAAATGTATACTAACCAAAATTAAGATGTTTTCCCTCCGGAATATTTATACCTATGGTTCTGCCAAGTCCATCTTTTTTAACCAGAAAGATGTTCGCAAAATTTAAGAGCTTTGAAATAGCAAACATGAGAGTCAAACATGTAAAACAGCTAAATTCTGTGCTTGAAGCAGAAACTGGGAAGCTTGGCCCCTGGCTTGCTTGGGTCTTTTCTTTGGGCGCCTTTCTCTCAATCTAATGACATCTCCATGAGATCCACAGTTCCGGGTCTTGACATCTGGAAGACAATGATAAGATTCCGGGCAGAGAAAGACTTTGAGTTTAGCTCACCCCAGCTCCTCATTTTACAGAGGACTCTCCTGATGGTACAGCTGGTTCCATATCGCTTATGGCTATTAACAGTGCCTTTATTTTCACAACTGAGCTTTGTAGTGCATTTTGGGATGAGAATCACTAGCCCATAGCTCCTGTCTTCCAGGATTTTCTGATTCCAACTCTGCATAAAAAACAAATCACTGCCTGTATTTCAAGAGGTGTGTGTGTGTGTGTGTGTGTGTGTGTGTGTGTGTGTGTGTGTTTGTGTGCATGTGTGTGCCTGTATGTCTCTAATATTGAGTCTGAATATATAAAATATTTATAATAGATATATTATATATAATATGTCACACTAATACTATCTCATGCATATTTATCACTGAAAATTGGGCCACCATATAGAGTTAAAGGAAACTGGGCCACTTTAGCATCCATAGAGATAGTGAACAGTTACAGGTTGAGGGGGAAACATGCTGTTTCTTCTCTGCTAACTCAAGCAGAGATGAGATGGTTTCAACAGATCAGAATGAGAGACTTAATAACACCATTACCTGCAAGAAAATTTTCCTCCTCTTATGAAAGTTAACTGTGCAAATAAAATGAATCATGTCTTCTATAGAGAAAGCTCTAAAATTTAATTCCGATGGTTTTCAGAACAGCTCGGGCTTCTGTGGGTTTTAAATAGCAACTGGAAGGGCCGAGCAGTTTCTTCATGGCATTTTCCGCTCGGCAATACACATTTAAGCTGTTGTGGGGGTGTGGCCCAGCCATTCCGAGTGTGTAGACTCGGAATCTTTCTCCCATTTAAAGATTTCATCAAGGTCTGGTAGAGAAACGTTATTTTAAGCATTAGTCACAACCATGACATTTTCCTCTGGTCCCATTGGAATGGAGTGTGTTGATAAAAGGGGGTTGGGTACACAGTGAGAGAGCAACAGCTAGCTATACCTTATTCTGGAAATTGTCCCAACATCCCAGACAGGTATAGACCATTCTTCCTCATTATCTTTACCCCAATGGTCTCCATACCCACATCTGGGAGGTCTTATGGCTTTCGTTTCTCTTTTTCAGGTGTGCTGAAATTAAAGCTTGTTTTTTGTCTTGAGGATCCTTGTGTTCCGGCACCCATCTTCGCAGTAGAATCCTGACACACGTGAAAATAATTCAAGGAGGAAAGGAAGAGAGGAAAAAGGTGTCGAAATTGTCTTTTCCCATTCTAGTTCAACTAAATGAACAAACAGGAAGAAGTCATTGTTTCCAAATATCAGTTTTCTTATCTGTAAAAAGAGCTTTGCAATAATGCCTTTGGAATATTTATTTTCCATTCCGTAGAATGCTATATAAAAATCTAAACTAACAAATGCTTTTAGGTAAAACAAAAATGTATCCAACCAAAGCAAACCTTTCTACATTTTCAAAAGTAAAACAATAATGATCAATTTCTATTAGAAGGCACAAACGTCATTTTCAAGGCTTATGCTGTGAGTTGAATGTTCTTTGGTGAGATCCCATTTGACCCCCACCCTTACCCCTTTACCGTGTTTTCTCCTGCAATCTATGTTCATGTAACACGTATTTCACTTAAACTTGTCGTGACAGCCCGCATTTCCTCATCTGTTCGCTCAGGTTGACTTAAACCGCATCCAGATAATCTTGCGGATGAAGCAATTTCATTGACATATTGCCAAGTAAAGTTTTCCAACAAGAAATGTTTCAGGTTGTTTATGTAAACTATTTGCTTATTTCTCCTGCAAGGCCTTGTAACAGGAAGAATAATTTCCTCTCTATATAGAATAAATCAAATATACATTGCCAATACACAGATACCCGATCTTACAACTCAATAGATTGACTCATGGGAATTTATACTTATGATAAAAAAAAAACATTTGGAAAAACAAACTCAAGCTGTTTTGAGCTGAACAATTAATCCCATATTCAAGTCAGTCCATGAATGGGCTGCAGCACGGTTGCTGTGAACATTTGATCATGTAAATGCACCCCCAAAGGCTGTGCTTGACAAGCCTGACAGGAAGGGAGGGGGGTGGCTGGGGCCAGACAACATTGCACACCAACTGTGGTGACTAAAGAGAACAAGCAATTTTGTCTGGGACCCAGAGCCCCTGGCATCTCTCAAGGGAGCTTCTGTCATTGGTGGCAAAACAAAGTTTGGGTTTGTATTTTTTCATTGTTTTTTTTTTTTTTCTGAAAGGGGACAAGTATAATCATTTTTTAACATTGGCTCCTTTGTGTAACAGGCAGTCTGTTAGCACACATTTTCAGATTCCCTTCAGAAGGAAAACTAAATAGAAATGTGGCTGCATGCTAATTACTCAAAAACATGGTGCACCAGATGGGTCCCAAGGTCTGCTTCAGTTGGGTAGGTAAATAATGCTTCCTGGCCCTTTGGTCCCCTCTGTAAACCAGATTCTGAATTCTTTCCTCCCAATTACTGTTATTGCACAAAGTAAACAGGAAACTGGAAAGCCATATTTTATAAGAGCAGACCATAGGGATGAAGGTAAACATTTTTCTTCTCTTGGTAAATCCTGTATCCAGAATTGTTTTGTCCAGGAAAAAGTAAAGGAAATATAATGTTGAAGTGTGAGTTGGGCCTTCAGCCAAAGCTTAAACACCAGAGGGCTTATTTTTCCAAAGATGCATAACATTTGGGCCTTGTGTATCTCTCTGAGCGAGGTGTGTCAATTTTAACTTCAAGATTCTCCTAGCTGGACTGTGTAATGAGCCTTCTTTTATTACTTTAGGGCGATTTAAAAAGTTGTTAAGTCAGTAAATACAGTCCTGGTCAATTCCAAGAAAAACAAAACTCACACTTTCCAAGTTTCCTTCTGCTGAGTTGCATGTACATGAAAGATTCATCAAGACATTTCATTTACAACATATGACCTTGGTACATGCCACAGTGGAGAGAACATTAACATTAATAATATATATGCAAACTGGAGGAGCATGGCAGTCACCTGAGACTCTGGCCTTGGGTGTCCCATGTCTCCCAGTTCTCCCTCTTTTTTTTTCCTCACCAAGTAGGTCACTGGATTTGCAATCACTGCTCCAAAGGAGAGATAAGAGAGATGAGGAAACGCAGAAATAATGTGCAAGCACTCAGGATTTATGTTCTAAAAACGTCAAGTCATTAGAGAATTCGGAGGCTCAGAAGATAGACAAACAACTTAGACAAGCTGGCAAGGCAACACGGCTTTTCTACCAGAAGGAAAGAGTCCTGTGTTCTGAGGAGGCCATTCCAGAAATTTCAGACAAGATGGGACCAGACAAAAAGGAACAAGGGCTTCCCCCTAGGGCTGGTGATGGATGAGTAGACCAGAACATGGACCTTGAAGCCACTGCTTTCATACTTGAGGACAAATACACCTCTTATTTATTATTTGTTTGTTTACTTAATTACTTATAGTTCTGGGGCGAACAAACCCATGATCTCTCACAGACTAGGCAAGTGCTCTTCCATTAAATCTGCACACCACAGTTCCAAATGCTAGGTTTGTATTATATCAGTTTTACACACTTGTCACCGTAGGACAAGGAGAGGAGGGAAAGCAGTAGAGAGGCCTCTAACTTGATAGTGATCAAGTTCCTATCCTCTTAGGACAAATTGGCTCTCAAAATGTACATCAAAGTGAGTATTTAAAAAGCTAAAAATCTACTTGCAAACAAACTTGCTCCTGGCAAGTCATAACCTGTAACACTTGTAAGGCCAATGTGACATTTGGGAGATCTGGGGGGGGGGGGAGACAGAAAAGCATTTCCTAAATGAATCTTACAGCTGAAAATGAAAAGATTGAGAATTCTATGATGAGGAAAGGGATGTCTCCTGTTTAAGAATCTTGAATGAGCTTTGTGGACTTCCGTTGTGACAGGAGTTGTACTCATGTGACAGGAGTAGTAGCCGATCTCCTTACAATTAATGTGGATACAGGGACTGATCCAGCCAGCTCAAATTTTGGAATGTAGTGCTCATAGAACTAAATGCTTCTTGCTATTCAAATAAGTACAGTATGAGAGTAAAGTATAAAACACAGGACCTTCACTCTGCGGGCCACTGTATCCTGAATGCGCAGAATGGATGCAGGGGTGGCCCCACCTGTTCTCACTGTATCCTGGATGCGCAGAATGGATGCAGGGGTAGCCCCACCTGTTCTCACTGTATCCTGGATGCGCAGAATGGATGCAGGGGTAGCCCCACCAAAGCATCTTGCCCTTTTTCCATCCATCACCATGCTTCAGATTCTAAACAGTTTGGAGCTTTGACTCTTGCCCTTCAGAATATAGTCATCAGCCTCAGATTCGTCGTGACACATTCACTTCCTTCATTCTCCTGTCTCTCTGTGGTAAAATTAGGGTTGATCACATCGTTTCTTAATACAATCCAGCATTTTTGAGGGAATTCCAGTAAAATTCTATGTAACTGAATAACAGTTCAGGCCAAAAGCCCTCTCTCCTCTTGGGAGTTTTCCAATAATATGAAATGCAGTACATTTTTATTGGTAAAGTCCTGATTCTAGTCCTCTCAAGAGAAAGAAGTTAGTGAAAATACAGTTGAAGCAGATGTCTGTTGAATACAAAGTATAGACTCCAATGAGAGATTGGAGTGGGCTGCTCAAAAGAGGGGGGAGGACAATCTAGTGGGTTCTACATGGTGAATTTGAAAGACATTTTGATGACAGTTAAGTGGGTGGCATATTTGTGGGGTAACATGACCCTTTCTCTTTCTAAAACCATCCTGGACCTGAGCTTCCATTTAGGGTATTTCTTTCTATGATCTTTAAGAGAGGCCACACAAAGAGGTGGTCGGCCATAAGGTGATGAGGTTGTAATAAAGCCACAGTCTGCTGAGGATGTGGATCAGTTATTAGCACACACACGCGCGCGCTTGGCAGTTGAGAAAAGTGTGCTAGAGCCTTAGTTTCCGCTACAGTGAGAGCAGCCAGCTGCTACTTAGAGGAGGTTTAACTCTAAAGCTATGTCCTAACCCTCAGGAGGAGACACGACCCTCAAAATTCCACTGCTGTTTTCCTGGAAACCCTCAAGTCAAACGCCTTGACTATGAAGTAGCTCTTTACATTTCATTGTAAAACTGAACAAGAATCATCTCTTTTTTATGAGGGTCACAAACCATCAGTTTTTCAACAATAAATGGATGTGTGTTGTCTTTTTTTATATATAAAAAGAAAAGAAAATGAGAATAAGATTTGACTGTGTACACAGTGATAATTGGGGGGTGGATATCACCACTGAAAAGGAAAAGACAAGATGAGTTTGCTTTTATTTGTTTGTTTGTTTGTTTATGTTATGGTATCAGCAATATCTTTTAATTTTGTGCAAATCACCTCAGTCTTAGGTGTCACTTCTCTAAAGAAGTGACATGCACGATAGGTTAAATTTCCACATGACCGGCAACATGGCTCAGGTTCCAGAACAAAAGCCAAGAGGTTGATTTAAACAAAAATGAGACAATTGAGTGCAATGTTTGCGGCCTGATTATCCAAAGACTCCAGCTTAGGATTTCTAAAGCTTGTTCTGCAATTCACCACTTAGTAGAGCTTGCAGTTCCCCCTTCCTCAGAGACAGTCCACCTGGGCTGCATGGGCAGCGAAATGATTCATTCTCCTCTGCTTGATTTTTAATAGCTGGGCTTAGTCAAAGCTCATCTCACAAATAGATTTTCCCCAACACCCTCTCTCCAGGTCGTTCCATTGGCTCTCTGTTCTTACTCTTGCAGTTCGGATGACTCTTTGATATTGCAGCGCATGCGCCCAGAGAAGACCTGTCTTTGACTGTTGGGTCTCTATGTCTAAACAGCTAACATTTGCATTATGCATGCTGGGTACTATATCGAGGGTTATCTATCGGTGGCTTTTATTTAATCTTCTTTGTTCTGGTGATGACAATGAGTAATAACATAAATTCTTATCAAACTTCTACAAATGAATTCATCATTTCAGCCTCCTTCCAGTTCCCCCTCCTTCGCTACCTCACTCTGCCGCATCACCAAATACTTATTCTTACCAGCCTGGTGTCCTCACTTAATTTTTATAACAGCCCAGCAAATGTGCCCACGCTGCCATCGCTCTTCATAGACAGGGGGATCGCTACAGCAAGGTTTTGAAAACTCTGTCCAAAGTGTCTTAGGTAGTAAGGATGGGAATTCCAGGGTGCCTGGTTGGCTCTACATCAGCACCTCCATCCACTTTTCCTTTCTCTTGCCACATTTCTACATAGCTCTTGGAGGTTCCCCAAGTTCAATTTGCCACACTTGAGATCACAATAGTCCTTCCTCACACCTATTCTCAAAGTGCGGCCCTTTTCCTTGTGTTGTGTTTCTTTGCTTTTCTGCCTGTCTGTTTGGTTTGCTGGTTGCTTTTTTTTTTTTTCCTCCTTTGCTTCAGAATTACCTGAACTTTGTGGCTATGTTAGACACTTTTAATTTTTGTGTGTTTGAGTGCCTTTCCTGCATGGGTCTATTTGTCCCATGTGCATGCCTGCTTCCTATAGAATTATGGATAATTTTGAACCATCGTGTTGATGCTGGCAATCAAGCCTAGGTCTCCTCTGCTAGATCAACCAGTCTTCTTAACTGCTGAGCCATCTGAGCAACAGTTACTTAGATGTTTTAATTTATCTGAAAGCCCATCTATTTCTACAATGTACACTGCTTATGTCTATTTTCTACTACCTCTAACTCCTCTAAAACGCCCCTCCCTCTTTGTATTTTTTATTTTTTATTAATGGCTCCTGAGTCCAATTAGAGCTGCTCACATACATGGGGGTGTTCTTAATGGCTACAAAAATGCAACTAACTACCCACGTGTTCCTTGATCAAACGTGAGATAGCCATGAGCACCATTAAATCCTTCACGATTTGTATCTAGCCAGAATCTTGCCGACGTGACCCTCATAGCCCCATACCCACTGCCACAGAATCTCTGCTTCAGCACTTGTTAGACACAAAATCAGCTTGTGATGTTGAACCTTGAGGGAATGTAGGATGACCATAGAAACCAAGATCGGGGCACATCTGTGGGGAACTTTCTAAAGAGGTTGAAAGACCTACCCAAAATATGAGCATCACCGGTCCATGAATTCAAGCCCTGGACTGAATAAAAAGAAAGCAGCCTGGGTACCCGCATCCATCCCTAACTGCTCCATGACTAAAGGTGCAGAATGACACGACACAGCATGTTCCTGCCGCCATCAAGCCATAAGCCAAAATAAACCATCTGCTGGGTAGTTTTATGTTAGCTATGACTCAAGCTAAAGTCCTCTGCAAGGAAGGAGCCTCAATTAAGAAAACGCCTCCATAAGGTCAGGCGGTAGACAAGCATGTAGGGCATTTTTTTAAAAATTAGTGATTGATAGGGGAGGGTCCAGAACATTGTGGCTGGGGCCATCCCTGGCCTAATGGTCTTGGGTTCTAGAAGAAATGAAGGCTGAGCAAGCCACAGGGAGGCAAGCCAGTGGGCAGCACACCATGGCCTCTGCATCAGCTCCTGCCTCCAGATTTCTGCCCTGTTTGAGCTCCTGTCCTGACTTCCTTCAAGAAGAAACAGTGATATGGAAGTATAAGCCAAATAATTCTTTTCCTCCTTAGTTGCTTTGGTTATGGTATTTCTTCACAGCAATAGAAACCCTAAGACAGACCATTGTTTCCTTAGGGTTTTTTTTTTTTGCGGGGGGGGGGGGGAGGAGGTTGGAGGTTGTTTGTTTGCATTTGGTTTCAAGTATTTCGTCACAGCAGTGAAAATGTAAACCACCTAAACCCACATTCACCAAATGCACCATCCGAGGTTGCTTATGGCAGATTTCCAGCACTCTGATGTGTCAACGTTTCACTTTTCATTCCTCTAAGAATAAGCTGAAATATTGTTCATAAGGCCTACACGGCTCCCTGTCCCATCCCTATGCTAGCACTCTGGACTACGAGTCACACCACTCTTCTCTCTGTTTCTCAGTGAGTCACCACTCCTTTCTGTCCCTGAGCATCCTCCCCTCCTGTCACCACTTGTTGAAACTCCTTTATCTTCCCTCTTCTTCTCCACAACTCTGTTCATGACTTATGACCCCCTGAGCTCAGGGCTCAGAGCTCATGTCGACGCTGTTGATATTTCTTGTCCCGCCTTTTCCGGGCTTTCACATTTCTGCTTACTTTGTATATTGTTCATTTGTCATTGTGTACTTATTTCATTGTGATGCACACATTTTTTTTCCACCAGACAAAAATCCCCAAGAAGATATAAGCAGTGTCCCCCCTCAACAACTTCGGTGCCTAGAACATTGCAGACCCATAAACACTTATGAAACAAGACTCAGTATGACTTTTAGTAAGCAACCTACTCAGTTGACTCTCAAGTTTTCATTCCTGGAAAATAGGGGTGTTAGCCCTAGCTTAGAATCAGATTACATTTTTCAGGCGAGTGAGGATTCATGTCTGCCTGGCTCCTGTGGGAGTATTCAGAGACACTTAAAATAGTTCAAGGAGCTAAGGCTGTTTTCCAGTGGAGAGTCCCCAGGGCACAGCAATGTGACACTTAAACTCCTGGCTTTCTCCCATCCTTCTCACTGGCCCAAGTGTCCTCAGAGGAAGCCTAAGCATTACAAAGCAAGACGACTGAAAAAAAAAAGTTTTTCAAACTGTGTCTCTGTGTATTTCCAAACAGTACTCCTTTAATTGATTTGCGTCTGCAGGACTGAATTCTAATTTCAAGGCAACTCCCCAAACAATTCACCACAGAACAGACCATTAGAATTATGGTAGGTATAATTAAAATGCCATTGCATTCTAATATTGTCTCTTCCTCCCTTGCTCCCACCCACAATTGGGTTTCTGTACCAACAAAAAAACAGCTGTATGATCAGCAGGCCTCCATCTGCGAGCTCCCATCTGCGGTTTCCTTTGCACTTGTGCCAAGCAGATCTGAAAAACTAAAACACACCCTATGCCTGATTTTCCCTCTCTTCCAGTATTCTGTGTACACCCAAACAATATCTGAAAGATCCTTAAGCCTTCCTCTCAAATTAGTCTCCCAAATTAGTACCTCCAAGAAGTTCAAGGGCAACTCCTGACACCCTCTTAGTCTTCACTAATACTATTGTCAAGAATTCAAAACCCCTCAGTCACAGTCATAGGGAAGGGGAATAGGGTGAAAGCAGGAGGGAGGGAGGAATGGGTGGATGCACGGGATGGGATAGCAAATGAGATGTAATATGAATTATTTTATTTTTCAATAAAAAATGTGTAAAAAAATAAAATTTAAAAAAAAAAAAAAGAACTCAAAACCAGTTGAGTAGGGAGTGCAGGCCCAGAAGATGATCCTCATTATGTTATCTTGGGATGGATTGTCAGTATCAGGGTAATGGAAGTGTTTGTGACCATGCTTCACTCAACCGGGGAGAAAACAGTAAGAGAAAGGTGTCAACAATGGCGTAGAGTATCTTAGAAAAGCAGTGACCAAATTTTTCTTCCTGAGACTCCCCCTTTACTCTCCACCATCAAACTTCCGTCACAGACTCACAAAGTAAGTTCGTTTCTGGCCACTTCAGCAAATGTAAAAAGCCTGCGGGACGGGAAACACGTGCAAGTCACCGTGTTCCGCCCTTGGTCACTCTGCTACCTGCTTCTAGAGTTTTGGTCTCTGCATGTTTGGTTCTTGCTACCGTTTTCTGAGACCATGGCTGGCTGACTCAGGCTCTCACCATTCTAACAGTGCCCTTAAGTCGAGGTCAACTGCCAGTCTCCCTCGCACCCTTTCAAACTGCAGTTCCAGTGCCACCTTTGTATACAGCCTTTCCTGATGTCACCAAGAAGGTTCAAACACTTAAACGGTCCATCGCTTCTCCTATTATTGCTAAATGTCAATAAATAAAATGTGTCTCTACCCATAGGGCATAACTATTTCCTTACAAGCCGAAATGTTTAGGTGACTCTGCAAATGCTTCTAAAACATAACTAGATGAATGAATGATCTCCTTCTTAGTGTTTATCGCTTTCTTGATAATTCGGTGGGATACACCAACAACATAAATTCAATGTAACATGACGTCACAACTGGTGACCTGTGTGCTCTTCATAACCTATCAGTGGCAGTATTGCCAATGGTGATGCTTTACGGGGGTAGAAATCAAGTACAATGATTAACTCAAGCTCTCAGTTTGGTCCATCATTTCTTTCTTCTCTCTGGTCATTTTTTTTTAAACCACATTTTAAGTATAAGAAACCAGCTTAAAGCTGGGCACAGTGGCACACGCCTGTAATCCCATCACTCGGGAGGCAGAGGCAGGCTGATGTATATGAGTTTGAGGCCAGCCTGGTCTGCAAAGCGAGTTCAGGACAGTCAGGGCTACACAGAGAAACCCTGTCTCAAAAAGAAAAACAGAGAGAGAGAGAGAGAGAGAGAGAGAGACAGAAAGAGAGAGGGGGAGAGAGAGAGAGAGAGAAAGAGAGAAAGAGAGAGAGAGAGAGAGAGAGAGAGAGAGAGAAGAGAAGAGAAGAGAAGAGAAGAGAAGAGAAGAGAAGAGAAGAGAAGAAAAGAAGAGAAACCAGCTTAAGTTGTGTGGATGTGCATGTTTCCTGTACTTTGCCTAACTTTACTTCTCCCAAATGAGGCCTGTAGGATTGGTATGCCGACTTCCAACAATATGAAACAGTGCACATGGCAGAGTCTTTTTTTTATAATGCCTAACACGTAGTAAGTGTCAAATGGTACTTATCTGCCATTTTTAAGGGCATTACAAAGCCGACGTTGCAGTTTGATTTTTCCACTGTTATCCCTATATCTTTATTCTTACAAAGCTGTTAACCATAAAGAAATCATCAGAAGGCAGGAAATGAGAGGGAAATTGTGAAAGAAAAGTGGCCTAAAACCAGAAAATTCATCTTTGAAGAGCACTAATATATTTGATTTCTATCAGAGCCACATGCGGCCCTTCCAGAACAGTCTTCATTACTCACAATATGTCACTTCTTTGAAAGCTAATGGCCTGACATATCTCCAAGCTGAAAAGACTTATCACCCTAATAAAGAATGTCTGGGGCAGCCTGACACAAAGGCAGCTCGGAAGATGAGTCTTCTAGCTGCTTTCCAACACTAGCACGCGTTGCTCATACACGCGCATATACAGATAGTATCTACACATCTCCATGAGGAGAGGATGCTTAAAGATCACTGTAAAGTGCTTAGCTTCATGAGTGTAGTTTTCTAGTTAAAAATTAACAGGCAAAAGACTATCAAAAAGTGGTCACATTTACATATGCTTTTCTATTAGTGATCCAACTGGTGCGTTATTTCTGCCTTGCCATAAAAATGATAATGTGTGCATCAATAAAAGGTCAATTTTGGGGTGTTGGGAAAAGCAAAGAAATTCCTCCTCAGGATCTTCTTTATGCTCTTATACTCAAACATAGCTCGAATGCAGGAGTCTGTCCAGTGTATCAGGTGCTTTCCTGCAACTTACAGAAGCTGTAGTTTGTTTGAGCTTGCCTCCATTCCAGAGGAAGAGTACAGTATGTCTGAGAGGCTCAACAGTGTGGAGGGAGGGAGCTGAGAGATTGCATCTTCAACTACAACCATGATACAGAGAGCGGAGTGGAAGTGCAGTGAGGCTATGAATTCTCAAACCCACTTCCTCCAGCACGGCCACAGCACCTCCCTAAACAAATCTCCAACTGGGAAGCAAGTGCCTCAGTACAAGAGCCTACGGAAGGCATTCTCCTTTAAACCACTGTATTTAATGTGACCAGAGCCTTCCTTATTAGCTGCTTTTATTAGCACTGCCGCACTGTTGTTCACACCCACACGTACACATATGACTCGGTGTGTAGGAGCTTGCCCCTTCCACCTGAATATAAAGGTTCTGTGTAGCTTCCTGGTGATAACCTAGTTCTTCAATCTTGGCGGTGTTCCTTCCTGTGCCTAGGGTGTGACCATACATTGTGCAAAGAGCTTTATAAGCATGCTAATTCTTACTGCCATGCAGTAGGGTAGATAGCAAAGAGGTCCTCCTTACAGACAGAATCACTAAAAAGGAGTGGAGGTTAAGATTTGCCAAATTCAAGGGGATGATGTAAAATGAGCAAATAAGTGCATACACAATATATTTAGGGCCACCTAATTAGCATTCGCGCTTTTCTGAGTAGATGCTTTGCAATAAATATTCTCAATGATTATGTAACTTATTTTTAGTTTTTGTTTTTTCGTAAGCAATGCTTGGAGCACACTTTTTTTAGCCTATGTGTGAGAATTCGTGAGAGTGAAGTTTATGGTATGATTGATGGTTATCTTACACACATATGCTACCATGTAGAGCAAGAACATGTCTGTTCTATTTTAGGAGCTATCCTCAACAGCAGTGTTGTTGGATGCTGCGCTGGGCTTCTTTTGCATATGGGGGAAGGAACCAAGATCTCTTATTGTAGCTTTACTTATATAATGAACATTTAAGGTGTTTTCCTAATATTAAACCATCTTCATATTATTTGAGTAAATGTCACTGTTTTGTGTTTCCTTAAGTATCAATGGAGTTTGTTACATGGCATTTAATTTTATTTAAAACTCCATATCAGTGCATGTAAGTATGATTAATTTCCCACTTGTTTTCTAATATTATCTATATTAGAATTGAGTAGGTTCAATGCAAAAATTCATTAAAATAAGTATTTTTGATAATCTAAAGCAACTAAGCTATCATTTTAGAATAAGTCTTACGTAGGTTCACTACTGAAACTAACTGGAGAAAGTTCTTTGTCCTAGGAATAATTTTAACACATTTTGTATTGCACGGTGCGGTTGGTCTCTGGAGTCTTCCTTCTGGTTACGAATCCTTTCCCCACTTTTGTCTTGCCTAAGTTGTCTTTCATTGATGCTGTTCTTTCCCATCACAAATATTAATATTTATCTCAGCTCATTTTAAAATGCTGACTTTTTCAGACACATGTGTTATGTCTTTTTATACTCAATTCCCTCGAATATTTGATATGTTCTATATTCTCTCCTTTCTCTCCTCTCTCTCTCTCCTCTCTCCTCTGCCTCTGTCTCTGTCTGTCTGTCTGTCTGTCTGTCTGTCTGTCTCTCTCTCTCTCTCTCTCTCTCTCTCTCTCTCTCCTCTCTCTCTCTCCTCTCTCCTCTGTCTCTGTCTGTCTGTCTGTCTGTCTGTCTCTCTCTCTCTCTCTGTCTCTCTCTCTCTGTCTCTATCTGTCTCTCTCTCTCTCTCTCTCTCTCTCTCTGTGTGTGTGTGTGTGTGTGTCTGTGTGTCTGTGTGTCTGTGTGCGTGTGTGTGTCTCTGTGTGTGTGTGTGTGTGTCTGTGTGTGTGTGTCTGTGTGTGTGTGTGTGTCTGTGTGTGTGTGTGTCTGTGTGTGTGTGTGTGTCTGTGTGTGTCTGTGTGTGTGTGTGTGTGTGTGTGTGTGTGTCTGTGTGTGTGTGTGTGTGTCCCTCTCTTCTCTCACTATCATGTCTTGCTCTCCCTGCAGACAGCCTTCTAATCCATCTTGGTCTAGCTAACCTTGCAGGCTGGAGGAGAGATGTCCAGAACTTCTCTAGCGCTGTTACTTGTCTTAGACTTTGAGCAAAGTGTTAACAGCTGTTTCCTTTTAGAATCTTCCTCTTTGTTCCACTTTGCTCCACCTCCCCTTCCATTTTTATATAATCCTCATCACTCACTGCTCTCCCTAGTCTGCATGATATCTTGTCGGGGATGAAGCCATATATACCCTGTGTACCCATTTCTAAAGTGATGAATGTACTTTCCAATTTCAGGTGCTGTGCTCGGTTTTCACCATAGAACTTTCCAGTAAACACCTAAAAACTGTCCCAAGAATTCTCTGCCCTTGCTTACTCACAGATGTGTGATGCCATGACATCTCCTTAACACTTCCAATTTGTTACCTTGAGAACACTTTGTCTTTTAATTTTATTGCAGATGTTGTCTTTTTGTGTTTAACCTGCAGTCATTTCTGAGTTGCTGATTAGCACTTATAAAGAAATTAAGAAATATTTAAAATATATGTTACTATGCTTTCACTCAAATCCTCATCTGTTGTAGGTGACCTTCAATATTTATATCTATGATGACAACTTATACTTACAAATGTGAGGAGTTTATACTATTCCATCCTTGGAACTTATTTTTACTTTTTCTCTGGCTGGGATTATAATAATTTTAGTCTTTAAAATTGGTATGTTACAGCAGATATGGGGGACATGCATGTAATTCCAACATTCTGGGGGGTTGAATATTCAAGGCCAACCTGGGTTATACATAGGGAGCCTGTCTCTGAAGAAGAAAATCATATTAACATCACCTGACAGCTACATGTCCAGATAATCAGGTTAACCCTCTACTCAACTTTCCTTCTAACATTATCTGCTACCAGGTATGTACTGTCTACTGCTGCCATGCTGTGAACCTGTTTTCTATATAATTATTTACAAAATAGCTCGTACTACCTTTTAAACTCCTAGAGTCCTAGAAAGAGCTTATACAATCTTTAAGAGAAAAAAGGAAAAATTAAGCAAAATTATAAAAAAAAAATCTTAAGATCATCCAGGCTTGGTCGTGCAAGCCTTTAATACCAACACTCAGGGAGGCAGAGGCAGGCAGATCTCTGTGAGTTTGAAATCAGCCTGGTCTACTACAAATCGAGTCCAGAACAGCCAAGGCTACACAGAGAAATCCTGTCTCAAAAAAAAAAAATCTTAAGATCATGAAAAGTTATAAATTACTAGCAGAATAAAGCATTTCAGAGATTAAAAAATAACCATGAAGGAGTATAAATAAAATTATTTTTAAAATGATATACTTAAAATTCAAACTACAAAAGAGAAAATAATTACAACAGAAGTTTAATTACAGGACACAGGTTAAAAAGAGACTTAGAACACTGATGACTGAAGAAACCTTCCCATCATGAAGAAGCAGACAATGGTAAGATTTTTAAATACGATATGCCCTACCTACTAGTTAAGACATTTATAAAGATAGCACTTAACTTCTGGGTGATAAAGGAGAATCCAGCCTTGATAAATAAACAAAGAGATAAAGGGATGTGAAGGAGAGGGAAATATTGCCATCCCCTGAAGTCAGGTTTCACAGAGCATCATACTGGAGGCACAGGAATCATTTAAAAACTGGTGCTATTTTGATGCAGATCCTGCTGTTAAGCAGCCGCCAAGGTCAACTGTGTTCCTGTTAGAAGAAGGAGCCACCAACATTGTGAACTTATTCCAATTTTCCTCATCTCTCTGTTTCAGATACAATTCAGGTAAACTCTCAGTGTATACTTTCATGTATGCAAAATAATGGCACTTTATTGTGAAGTACATTTCTGTTTGGAGTTCTGAAAACATGGTGTACCATCTGTCCTTCTCTTTTACCTAGTCTAAGTTCTAAAGAGCCAGCTGAGTCTGGCGGCAAAGCGGTGTGTGACACCCTTCACATCCCCAAAGCCTCCTATCTCTTGTGGGTGTGCACTAATGGGACTTTGGTTTGATCCTTGTTGTACTATGGATGACTGTCGTTGCTGTTTGCTTGCCTTTTCAGGACTGTGGCACCTTTGTTGTTTTCAAGAATCTCTACTCCAGAGGAAAGGATCCCTTTGGAAGCATGGTGTGGAAGTGACCACCTGAGAACACTGAGATGTGTGTATAACAGATCTCAAACTCTCTTCTGATATCCGAGAGCCACCTGTGCAAGGTCCCTTCTTCCAATGTGTGTCCTCTGTCTCCTCTTCAGCAAATGTGCATTCCAAACACATTCCTTGTTTCATGCACTAATTTTCCTCAAAAACTTGAGTCTTTGGCATTTGAAACCAAAAAGTATTTAGGAAATAATGCGCTGAAAGCAAATTTGAAGGACGGTCTAACAAAAGAGGGGCGGAGTGGCGGATTACAAACATTGAGTAAGGGTCTTAAAAGTATGTCTCTGGTTCATGGTTCTCCCAACTGCCACCACCACATTTTACCACCCTCAAAACCAAATTCAAAGGGCTGCTCTTTATTTTTTACTTTTAATGGTTATTTAAAAAAAAATTCTCTTTTGACTTCAAATGCCAACAAGATCAGATTGTCACAATGCTTAATTATGACTGTCTCCAGATAAATAATGATGGCCTTTGCTGTTCCTGAGCTTCTGTGTGAGAATTTAGGAGGGGGGGTGGCTTTTCAAATGTGTTCAATTTAAAAAGAAAGCATAAGCTTATGCTTTTGATGAAAATGTGGTTTTTGTTACCTCCCTTTGATATTAAATAATCTTCAATTTTAGAACTTTCTTTTTATCTTGAATTGAGACCACATTAGAACTGGTGAGGGGCTGGGGTGGGGAGCTTCAGTAACAAGTCTGCAGATGTGAAACCAAAGCTGTGTCTATCAGATAACGTCCAACAATTGACTGTGGAGCTTGTGCTTCTCCTGTCTCCCCCACAACTTGGGAATAGAAAAGAATTAAGTGTTGTTCACTGACATCCAATGAAGAAGCTTTTGTGATCAATCTCCTGTGAAAAACTGCCCCAAAAGACTTGAAACATCTTTTGTTGTGGCTTCAGAGGGCCACGGAAGTTCTAATTAAAGTCCGAATGCCTAACCTTTAAAACTACCAGCCTATCCAGTATACCTGACATATGTTTTTCAAATGAACAGTCACTAACTCCAGGCCATGTAAATCTTTCTGATGGTTTTAATTTACACACTTAAAAATGATTATCATTTTTATTATCATTACCCTTGGTCAGCTCATGCTTAGAAGGGCACATTAGTGGGAATGTATGAGGGGTGTGGCTTCCGGCATTACTAGGAGACACGATCTCACAGAGAACTCCCTGATCCTTTGGCTCTTACAATCTTTCTGCCCCATCTTCCACAGTGTTCACTAAGCCTTAGGTACAAGAGTTATTCTGTAGATGCAGCTATTGGGACTGGGCTCTGCACTTCTGCATTTTGATTGATTGTGGTTTTCTGCTCTGGTCTCTGACTGTTGCAAGGAGAAGTTTCATTGATGGGAGTGAGAGCTACACTTAACCTGTGGGGGTATGAAAAAACATTTAGAACGCAGTTAGGTGTTGTTCTTGTTTAGTTAAGTGGCAGCTATAGATTTACCTTCAAGAGCCATGACTTCACTAGTCCTGGGTAGTTGGAGGCGTCCAGTAGTAGGGATGATTTCCCTTCTGTTGAGCAAGTCTTAAGTTCAACCATAGATGTGCCGGCTACTGTCAAGGTATGCCACCACTGCACCTTTAAGGTTATTGTGTCATGCTGTTCAGGAAACGCCCTGGAGGCCTCAGCTCTATATAAAGAATTACAGGCAACTACGGAATGTCAAGAACTGGAGGAATAGCCTTCCCCAGGGAAGAACACATCAATTGGTTATACAGTACCAAATAGTTGCCTGGAAACTGTACATACAAGTAACACGGTACAGAGTGAACAAGGTGTACTTATACATGTAGAAATATATGTGTATATTTATGAAAGTATGTAACAACAATTAATAAAAGAAAAGGCCATGGATCTGAAAGAAAACAAAGAAGGGTACATGGGAATATTTGGAAGGAAGAAAGGGGGGCTAGAGAGATGGATTGCTGGTTAAGAGCACTGACTGATCTTCCACAGGACCCTGGTTCAATTCCCAGCACCTACATGGAAGTTCACAACTGTCTGTAACTCCAAAATCTGACATCCTCACACAGATACACTTTGCAGGCTAAACACCAATGTACAGAAATAAATAAAATAAATAATTTTTAAAAGGTTTGTAGAAGGAGGAAAGGAAAGGAGGAAAGAAAAGGAAGAATGATATAATTATATTATATTATTCTCAAAAGTTAAAAGAAATAATTTTTGCCAGGCAGTGGTGGCACACACCTTTAATCCCGGCACTTGGAAGGCAGATGTTGATGGATGAGTCTGAGGTCAGCCTGGTATACAGAGTGAGTTCCAGGACACCCAGGATTACACAGATAAACCCTGTCTCAAAAAAAAAAACCAAAAGAAAATAAAAAGTTTTTAAATAAAGAGAATTAATATCAAGATATTTCACTGGCCTTATTCATCTTCCTTCAAGGTGAACTAGACATAAACCACCCTCTATAATAGAAGGGATACAACTATCATATTCTAATATATGATTGTGGTAGTTTGAATAGGTTTGGCCCCTATGTGTTGGAATTCATGTGTTGGAATGCTTAGCCATAGGGAGTGACCATATTAGGAGGTGTGGCTTTATTGGAGTAGGTGTGGCCTTGTTATAGGAAGTGTGTCACTGTGGGGGTGGGTTTTGGGGGTCTTCTATGCTTAAGCTCCACCTAGTGTGGGATTCTAGTCTCCTGGCTGCCTGCAGAACACAGCCTCCTTCTGGCTGCCTTTGATTCAAGACTTAGAACTCTCAGCTCCTCTAGCACCATGTCTGCCTGATGCTGCCATGTTTTCTGCCATGATGATAATGGACTAAACCTCTGAAAATGTAAGCCATTCCCAGTTAAGTGTTGTCTTTTATAAAAGTTGCCTTGGTCAGGGTGTTTCTTTCACAGCAATGAACCCCTAACTGAGACAAGGATGCAAAAAGGCAAGGAGATAGGAGATAGTTAAAGTTTCTCTCCATCAATTTCTACAAGTCACCCTCAAAAACCCAATTAAGCTTCATGTAAAAAACCAGCTACCTCTATTAAAATTCCCCCCATGTTACTTCCTAGCACAAAACTTACATACTATGTGAAGGTTTGTCACTATACACTCTCCTTGGCAATGGGACAAAGGGTAAGACTATAGTGATTGCACAGAAAATACAAGTAAGCTAATTTAAAAAGGGAAACAAAGACTGAAGGAGCAGCAGGAATAAACGGGAAAAGAAGAATGTAAAAGAAAGGTAAAAAACCAGACTTCCATATAACTACATCTTAAAAAGAATTCCTTCCCAAAATGAGTTAAAATACATGTATCCTAACCAGCAATAGCCAATTACATGAATCTGTAGTTCAAACACAGTATGCTAACCAGGTCATGAGAAAGAGCGGGCAGATGGAGAGGCCCGTGGGAGAGCGGCTGTAAATGAAAGCCTCTGAGGCCAGAAGGATCCCTGCACACAAGGAGGACGTTCCAGGCTCTTCCATGAAACACTCTCCTCTTTGTGCTATTAGCAGTTGTCATAAACAACACAAATGTGCAAGGATGACTTGGGCCCATCAGGAGGTTTAGCTTCCAAGGCACTAGCCAGCTCTGATGCTACTAATTTAGAATGGTTGCTCATGTTGAAGAAAAAGATGGCTCTTCTCTCAGAGGCCAGAGTTTACCAACTGTATTCATTTCTGGATTCCCTGGCTCAATCGTCTGTCCTGTGGCAGAGATCTCCGCCACTTTCCCATGGGTCTTACCAACCTCTACCATGGGGCTCATTTGTAAATGACCAGGATGCTGAGAACGTATCCCACTACTGACAGCCATGCTGCGAGCTTCTACAGAGCTGAGAGGACAAGAACTGAGTGGGATATTTTTTGACAGACTATGTTTTCCTACACATTTTTTTACTTAGCAGTCTTTCCCTTTCTTTCTAATTGTTGCCTTCTCTGTCTTCCACTGCTGCCATACCTTCTCCCACGACCCCGGAATTAAAATCAATCAAAGTGGACAATTCTTCTCTATATTTCTCCCTGGCCCCTGAAGAACAATGAAGGGAACTAGGCCTAGTAGAAATGAAAATGTTCTATTATGAAACACTGGAAACAAGAGCCTATGGTCTTAGCGTGAGAATAGACGTGTTACTAAAATAAAGCAAATGAAGTAAAACAAATCATAGCATAAGTTTCAACTTAATATATGATGGAGGGGATGGGAGGAACACAGGCAGATCTCCATCCTTTTTCTCCTCTGTCATCTACTGAAGGATTTGCCCTTCGTGATGACAGGGTGCTTAGGAAGCCTTCCTTTCCCTTCCCCAGAACTTTGTAGTTGTCCATTGCACCACATCAGTGATGGGAACGGCTTCAGTAGTGATTTTTTCCAGCATTTTCCTGTACCTGCTCACTGGCCAGTGTCCACAGTTTATTCATGTTGACAGTTGGGCAGATGCTCTGGTTCCTTTTTAAGTGATAATGCCTCATACCAGCTTTCCCCCAAATCACCTGGGATATATTTGTCGACATTGATCCTGAAGTGATTCATGCATCCAGTATATAAACACACACACACACACACACACACACACACACACACACACACACGTACATATGCATATACACACATTATTGAGGTGCTTACCCAGAAGCCTGTGGCTCATGTGGCTCCAGCTCACTGAAAGCAGAGGTCCTAGGTCTTCCTCAGTCTGCATGGTATGGTGGCAGCTAAGAGGAAAGCTGGTTAGATTCCTAAACAGAGCTGGAATTAACTGGTTATCCATCAGGGGGAAAAAATTAAGTTAGCCCTTTAAATTCCACTAAATATAAAAATAAGTCCCGTATGGATTAAAGACTTAGGCACAAGAAAATTAAAACAATTTTAAAAATCCTTTAAAATGCCGCTATGCACAGCCCTATAAGCAAAGAGGTCTGCCTTAACAATCTCTGGCAACCCAGACACACAAAAGAAAGTGTGATTATATTTAAATAGCTAAACATTCAGAATGTGTTTGGAAAAGGGATCACACTAGGGAAAATATTTACAATACATATGACAGAGAAGTGGTTAATAAGTTTATGATATAAAGAACTATTATAAATGAGCAATAAGGACGGTGACTCTATAGACACTGTGAAAGTCAATACACTCAGCAGAAAGCCGACTATCAGAAAGTGTTCAATCTAGCTGAAGCAAGAAGAACATAATGTATGTCCCCTAGACTGTCAAACAAGAGTCACAATAGATACTTTTGGCAGAGATACAAGAAAAAAATGAATATATTGCTCCTTGTAAATGGGAACTGTGAGTCTTGGTTGGAAAACAATCTGGCAACAACTATGAGAGGGAAGACGCACTATAGCCTACCCAATTTCACTTTCACAAATTTACTGCACAGAAATAATACCGACAGTATGTAACAAGATGTATTTACAGAGTGTTTAAAGTCATTCTAGTGGGGGAAAAAATTAGCTTTAGCTAAAGAAAAATATTTGGATATGTGTCACTAAACCCCCAAAAATGTATTTGGCTACATTAAAAAGAATATGCCAGACGATATGAACTAATCAATTAAACCCGCTTATGATTTAGCAAGGAAACCAAGACGCATAGAACTCATGCAATAAAGCCCTTTTTAATAAAGAAGAAAAAAAAACTAGTGTGTGGATGATTGCATGTTTTTAAAAATAGCAGCTTTATTGACATAATTCATCTTTTTAAAGCACGCGATTGAGCATGCTATTTATTTTAACAACCATTTTTTTTATACTCTCATGGGAAACTATCAAAGGCAGCCTGGGGCACAGAGAAGCTGCCTCTGCGTGCACCGGAGGGAGACTCAGGGCCCGCAGACTCGCATCCTGTGAATACTGCCCTTGTGAGCTGAGCACTGGATGTCTGTGGCCATGCACAGATACGCTTCATGAAAGAGGTCAAAAGCCGGGCAAGTATACGACATTTTCCATGGAGCTTCTTGGTGCTCAGTTTGAAGGGGCGCTCCCATTTTCTGAGTACATATAGGAAGACAAGACATGGCTCAGAATTTGACTCCCAGCTCACTTCAAGCGGCTTCTGCCTTCTGACGTCCCATTCTTTCATCTCTAACTTGACCCCAGAGGGTCACGTATTTACCAGCCACAGCAGATCACTGTGACACGTGTCGCACAATTCCAGGAGCACCCATCTCTTCTCCCAGAGCTGCGAAGAGGGTAGCTGTGGCCTCCTGAGACTAAAAATCATCAGAGTATTTTAGCAAATATTAAACCCAATCACCAATGACTTTCTCTTTCACCAGATATTCCACTGACATCCCGTCTTATGGAGGTCTAACTATACAAACTAAGGCCACGTAGGAGGAGGTGGCTGGCATCCCACTCAGGGAGAGAGAACCAGGCTTTCAGAATCAAGCTCAGCGGAAGGAGAGGCCTACTCCGCGTCCTCTGTGCCACTTCAGGAGCACGTGGAGTGAGATCCTGAAGGACCCGTGGTGATGACTTCTGTGGTCAAGGCCACACCCCCAGAAACCCCTGTGTATAGCTTACCTATGTGTTGGAGGTCGGTCTGGCGTGCTACGTATTTTGTTTTTGTTGTCTTTGTTGTTGTTTATTTGTTTGTTTGTTTCTGCAAAAGGGATTTTATTTTATTTTTTTCCTTTTAAAAAAATTTTTTATTAATTTATTCTTGTTACATCTCAATGGTTATCCCATCCCTTGTATCCTCCCATTCTTCCCTCCCTCCCCTCCCCTATGACTGTTCCTGAAGGGGATTTCCTCCCCCTGTATATGCTCATAGGGTATCGAATCTCTTCTTGGTAACCTGCTATGATAGGCAGATTTAGACCCAGGGGTCCCGCTCAAACTAAGGTACCAGCCAAGAACAATACAGGCGGTAAACTTCAAACCCCTACCCATATCTAGCCAATGGACAGAACATTCTCCACAGTTGAGTGGAGAGTGGGGTATGATTTTCACATGAACTCTGGTGCCTCATATTTGACCATGTCCCCTAAAGGGGGAGACCTGGTGGCACTCAGAGGAAGGATATCAGGTGCTACGTATTTTGATGCGAATTACTGGCGCCCAAGAATCTAGTTGCTGCCCTGAAGAGCACGCGCTCGCGTACCCCAAGTATTGCTGTGTAACCTTGCCTCCCTGATCGAATGACTAAAAGGCCTAAACGTGAGACGGGAAGAAAGAAAAGGTAGAGTGAAAGTTCTCAGGCTTGAGGGAGAGAGAGGATCTGAGGAAGGAGCCGCAGACAGGTGCCAGGGAAGGAAGCAGGAAGAGAAATCGCCATGGGATAGGAAAGAGACATGTGAGCCCAGAGGGGGGAACTCTGAATTTCCATGTGGAAAGAAATGGCCCAGATGAACAACATTAGCAAGTCTTTTTGCACTGTGGATGGGAGGGAGCCCAGCAGGAACTATCAGAAGCAGATGGCATGGGATGGAGGCTGCGAGATAATGGAAGATAGTTTGGGGGTCGGGGGCGTTAATATCTGCCATGCCCCAGGTGAAATGAGGCTATTCTAAAATATATCAGGTCTTTATTGATTGTGAACGTGGATCAAGTAACACCACTGTAATTATTGTAAGCCGAATAATAAACTTTATTTAGGCCATGCTTTTAACTAACAGCAACAACTATGGCAAGAGAAAGAAGACAATGTAGAACAATGCCTTTCCTCACCTCCTTCCTACGCAGAGCCAATGGTTCCTGCCTCTCCCTATTGCCTCAGGCTCTCTCATGAGGGATAGCTGTGAGGAAATAGAAACCAAGTACTAGCTCTTGCCTGACCACCTACTCTGGTCAGAGAGCTGCCACTCAGGCTCCGAGGAAGCCCACACACAAGCTACAGGATATATCACATTTGTTTAAAACAAAGGCCCCAAGCCCCTCACGGAATGAGTTAGAAAAGGATAGGCCTGCCAAAGCCAGGTCATGTGACCTTACAAAGCCAATGGAGAGCTAGAAAGAAAGGTTATTTACACACTGAGTGAGAGCCACCACGGAAAGCCAAGCCAGCCTTAAAAGGGTGACTGAGACTCAGTGGGAGAATTCTGGCCCAAGAGAGGAGCAATCTTTACCTGTTGCCAATGACAGGCTGAATACCAGCACACTCAGAGGCAGTGCATGGGGCAAGAGGAACAGTTCGCTGTCAGGTACTATGCTCCAGGCAGAGAATCGGCTTTTTTTTTTTTTAACCTGATGTCAAGCACAACCAAACATTGGAATAATTAGGAAAGTGGAGAGGAAAGCATTTGGGGAAGATCATGTGATTGGCCTAAGAGACTGTATTCATGCCTAAATGGAAGATCAAAATAATTTAGAAGAAAAGTACAGTGTTATGCGAAGTTGTACATTGACTTATTTTTTGTTTTCCTGCTAAACCACCAATGATGGCGAAGGGACTAAATCACAAACAATAGTTCTTGCTGGAATGCCAAGGGAAGGGGAGGCAGAGAGCCTGGGAACCCCACTGGACACTACTGAAGCCAGGCTATTTTCCCCTGTGCTGCTTATCCACTGCATCTCCCTGGGCCCCCAGGAAAGCCTCTGTCTGATGTTTCTGGACATTTAAGGTGAGTGTCAGAAAACCAGGGTTCATGGGACTCTTTCTAGCCACTCTAAGATGCCAAAGAATGTGAGGGTCAACTGTTGCCAAAGGCATGTTCTTAATATCCTACTCCCCAAAGGAGAGATGGCATAGCAACACTTCTGAAAATTATCTTAGCAACAAGTTAGGAACTGCACAGACTTAAAAAGCACATGGAAAATGGCTCTTCTCCCTGCATTTCCAACCCTTTCCTGGCCCATTTCCTACTTACCTTGGTTAGATTTTGTGTCTTGGATAAACTAGGATGTTCTTGCAGGGTTTTCCCCCCCTTTTTCTTTTGAGACCGCAGTGACCCACGCAGGAGCCAAACCCCTTCCTTAACTGAAGAATAATTTATAACAGAGCAGCGAGCATTTTAAGGAAAATATTTTCGGGGAGTGAGAGACAAGCTAAGAGGTCAGAAGTTGACTCCTGAGGGCTGCCTGCTGGTCTCCACCTCAGCGTTGGCCTGCAGGGATTATCACATTACAGGAAGGGTTTGTGCCAAGGCCAGAACAATACTGTTTAGCTCCTATCTATCCCCTGAATGGACTCAGTAAAGCCTGCATAGACCACAGAACAGTGTGACTCTGCACTCTATGGACATTGGCCCTTCTGGTGGGAAGTGCTTAACCAGTAGGGAAGTTATTGAAATGTAAAAGGTTTGTTGCCTTAACAGAGAGAGGCCATGGAGCTTGGCTAAGAGACCCTTAGACATACCATACGGTTCGATTGGAGGCAGTAGGCACTAATAGCAAAACTCTAATGTGGTGTTTAGTAAGACAAGAGTCAACCAGCATAGTACAAAGGGATGCGTCACCAAGGGCGCTGGGCACAAATCTGGCATCTCACATCACAGGCAGGACTGGAGCACATGAAACCACATTCCACTCCTGGGCTCCTGGTCAGGTAGCAGAGTCAAGGCTAAGGTGACTAGCTTAGCTGTGAAGAGGCCCAAGTTGGCATGTAGCCTCTGACAATGGTACCAACAGACCTGGCTGGAAAGGGCTTCCTGGATGGGGCTTCCTGTCCTGGTAGATGTTACCCCAGGGAAAGATTGAGCCACAAATGGTGAAAACTTTAGAAAGGTCTAAGGTTCTGGTTTTTTTTTTGTTTGTTTGGTTGTTTTTTTTTTTTTAATGAGATAACTAAGTCAAATCCCTCTGGGAATCTGGAGGCCCTGGGGGAATATAGTGAAACTGGGAACTGATTTGAACAAGAGTAGTTGGCCTGAAGAGGGTGTTGGATCCAACAGAGATGGAGCTACAAGTGACTGTGAGCTACTTAACATGGGTGCAGGGAACTGAACTCCAGTCTGCTGGAGGAACAGCAAGTACTCTTAATCACCGAGCTATCATTCCAGCCCCATTACCATATTTACATAGTAAAAATGTTCTGTTCTGCCTTATGTATTAAACACACGTGTGTGTGTGTGTGTGTGTGTGTGTGTGTGTGTGTGTGCGTGCGTGCGTGTGTGTGTGTTGACCCATTTTAACACTGCCTTTTGAATGATTGCTTCATTTACATCAAATGTGCTTAGTGTTACAACTGAGACCACTTCAACTAACCTGCCTTTTGTTTTCTTGTTGCATAATCTTTTCTTTAATCTTTTATTCTTTTTTTTCCTTATTCATTTTGAATTAAACACATAATTTTAGTCCCTATTACATTACCCTTACTGGTTTTTTAAGCTATATTTTATATTGTTTTAAATGCTTATTCTATAAATGAAAATAGCCACTCAGAACATCATTAAGAGTTTTTGTCCCTCCCTCTGCCTTTGGTTATCATTGTGACATATTCCATTTCTACGTGTTTTAACCCTAAAATGAATACCCACTTTGTTGTTAGCCTTTTTAAAACAAATGGGCATTTGTGCTCCACCATAGTACCCTTCCTTCTTCCCAAGTGACCTGTACTCTGGAAGGAAAAAGCATGGTTAGTTGGGATGTGGCCTTACCCCCAAGAGTCTGCTTCCTGGAATCTGGACCTCAATGTGATGGTGCTGAGGCAGAAGAAGAACCTTAAAGAGGAAAAGTCGAAGGGAAGGTGGTCAGGTCATTGGAAGCCTCCCTCAGAAGGGACAATGGCCATTCTCTTGAGACCTTGGCTAATGATTATTTCTAAGAGAGTTGAGTTGCTATGACAGAGCAAGCCTGCTTCCTAAATTTCTCATCTATGGCTTCCTGACCTTCATTCTAGAATCTCTCTCTTTCTTCCTTACCTGTTTCTTCCTTGATATCATCCACCACATTTTGATGTAGCCAGGGGTGGGGCTCCCCAACATCTGAAGCACTGGGGTCACCTGATGTTGGGATTTCAGCCTGTCAAACTGCAGGTTAAGTCAATAGCCTCTTTTCTTTGCACAAAGCACCCAGTGCGGTGTATGCTGATATCTCAGTAGAAAGTGGGCAGTACAAACCATGCACCTTTATCTGAAGGATCTCTTTTCATGTCTCTGTAGGATAGAGCTAATAGTGATGAATTGCCTTGGCCTTTGAAAAGGAGTCCGTACTTTCTTACTGGAGGTGCCTCATATGGAATTGAGATTAACAGCTGTTTGCAGTCAGCGTCACTGAGACGGAGACTCTGAGGTAGGATTAGCACGCAGTGAGTTGATCTACACTACTACACTTTTCAGAGGCTGGGCCGCTGAGGAGAACTTGACCTGTAACACAGTCATCAAGACATGGTGGACCAGCCTTTCCAGCCCCTTATGACCTCTGAACTTCTGTAGACTTATTCCTACTGCCTTCTGTCTCTTCATCCCCTCCCCCAGATCTCTATAGCCTGGCCTCAAACTGTGTCTCTCCTGGAACTGCTCTAGCCAAGACCAACACAAAAGCCCAGAGCTACAGCTACCCAATGCAAAACCAAACTCTGGCAAAACCTACAAAATTTAAAATATTTATATTCATCGACCCAGCAAGTTTACTGTAAAAACTGCCGACAAGCAAATGCTATACACACACACAAACGTCTTCTGCAGTTTGTTTGTAATAGTAAAAAGTTGGAAACAATTTAAATGTCCATCAATAAAAGATTGGTTATATAACAAATGCTATTTAACAAAAGTCTGGCAAGTACTTGCTGGCTGAGTGACTAAAAGAGTAAACAGTTACCATGACATACACTTTCTGGGATTAAAGTTTCAAGGGTTTCCTACGACATTTTTATTAACGTTAAAAATAAAATCCAAATTTTATTATTTCTGTTGAGGTAAGTGTGATACTCACTAAAGCAAAACTTCTGGGAAAATAAGACCCACTAGAAATAGAAATGGATACATAACAAAAGAACAGATCCTTTATCTTAAAGTCATTGTGGACCACCCACAAACTTGTTAATGTTTCATAGTTTACTGAGAGTACACATCTCTTTTCTCCTTCGTCTCTAACAGAATTGAGTTCTGAGGGTTCTGGAGTCTCACATTAATTATGGGATCCTATTTATTAAATTTATATTAGCTCTAAATAAAAAGGTAGAAGCTTGTCCTTTATGTGCATCTGTCATATATATGTATAGGCATATATACATAAATATTATATATACATTAAAGGGTGCAAATATGAATAATAGGTAGCAAATAGATGTTTGCTGAAGCAAATTTAGGGTTTCCCTTGAGCCTGCTGCACTAGTGTTTAGTCACTCCTCACGTCTGTTGTTAGTGTGTCCCACCTCCATGGTGAGCACACAAGATGTGAGTGGAAAAAGTCCTGTAACTAGCAGCAGCTAGAGGTTGTTAAGTAGACCCTTGCTGTGGGGAAAACGGCACCTGATTTCTCCCTAGATATGGAAGAACTCTCTTCTTCATAAAAGGAAATCAGCAACCGGTTTGAAGTAAAGCAGGAGTTTGGCGAACACAAAGTAAGCCAAGGAAAGGACACAGTACAGGCCAAAGGTGAGTTCAACAACCCGAAGCCGCCTCTCTTCTCTGCTGCCCTACCATGAGGAACGGATGTGCGTGATTTCATCCTTAGCCACGTGCCGTGTCATTTTCTGCCTTGCTTCTAAAACAGAAAGTCCGTGAAGCGTGATGCCACAATGGGCCCAAAAATATGCCCAAGTTTTCTTTTATAGGAAATAGCAGCTTCCTTCTTTATTTCAATCATTTTGAGAATTTAACTCATGGATTTTACCTCCAATCCCCCTCCAACTTTTTCTGTGCCCCTTCAAGTTCATGACCTCTTCTATAATCATTATTCTCTCTTTCCCGTCCACTGCCCCCTCTCTCTGTCTCTCTCTGTGTCTCTGTCTCTGTCTCTGCCCCACTCTCTCTCTTACACACACACACATACACACACACACACACACACACACACACACCAACCCAAACTCCTGAGCCCATTTAGTGTTGCCCCTACTTACAGGTGTCTAGGTGTCTAGGACTGACCACATGGGATTGGATAAGTGACGGGCTTGCTCCTGGAGAAAACGGATTCTCATTTTCTCAGTGGCTACTGACTGCCAATTGTCAACAGGTGTTGTCCATATGTGGGTCTTGTTTAAGCACCCCAACAGTTAGGAGTTGATGTGTGCGGCATCCATGCGGTGTCCAGAAGACATTTTCCAGGAGCCCGAGTCCTGGTCTTATAATCTTTCTGAATCCTCTTGTCTGATCTGCCCGGAGCGGTGGATGTAGCTGCTATATTGCAGCCAGAAGGCATGCAGGGACTTAACAGCTTTCCTAAGGTACAATTGGCACAGACGTACTTTACTACTACTTAGCTGTAAACAACATGGCACGTGTTTATGCTCACATAGACCCCAGAGAGCTCTGGTGCTCTTTTGTAACCCATGCTCTCTGTTCTCCCCATTTTCCTAGGAAACAGCTGACCTGCCTTGACATTGAAAACTAGCTTGTTTCCTAAACTTTGTAGAAATGAAAACACACAGGTGAGAGTGTGCTGTGTCTGGTTTCTTGCAGAATGCTCGAGACTCAGCTATGTTATGTGTTTCAATTCTTTCTGCTTTTGTTGGAAACATATGAAAGAAGTCAGACAGCGTGAGCGGAAAGCAATTTAAAGAAACTAGGTCCCTGTCACTAAGTTAAGCCAAATCGGCCAAATTCAGAAAGACGAAAGCCTCCTGTGTTCTCATATGTAAAACACAGGCATAATTTGTGTTAGGCTTAAATGATACAGATCTTGACGTATACATGGAATATATGCAGTGGTCATAAAACAGAATGATAGCCATGAAAGAGGAGGAAGAAAAGTTGAACGGGGGGGGGGGGGGGAGGGGCTGGGGGGGGAGACATGTGTAAAGTGACACAAATGGGAACTCCTAGGGGATAAAGGAAATAGCATGAGGGTCCCAAGGATGGGGGAGGCACAGTCAGGGAGAAAAATGAATAAGAGCAACGACCAGTCACTTTGTATGTGCATTTGACCTTTTACAAAAGAAGAGGAGGAGGAGAAAGAGCAGGAGGAGGAAAAATGAGGAGGAGGAGGAAGAGGAGGAGAAGGAAGAAGAAGAAGAAGAAGAAGAAGAAGAAGAAGAAGAAGAAGAAGAAGAAGAAGGAAAAGAAGAAGAAGAAGAAGAAGGAAAAGAAGAAGAAGAAGGAGAAGAAGAAGTAGAAAAAGAAGAAGAAGGAAAAGAAGAAGAAGAAGAAGAAGAAGAAGAAGAAGAAGAAGAAGAAGAAGAAGAAGAAGAAGAAGATTGATCTCTAGAGAGGATAGAGCTTTCCTGAGGTGAGCCAAGAGCCAACACAGGCAACTTCTTTCCTCCTTCAGAACGAACGTGGAGCCAGGCGTGGTGGTGCACACACATAATCCCAGAACTCTAGGAGGCAGAAGCAGGCAGACCTCTATGAGTTTGAGGCCAGCCTGGTCTACAAATCGAGGCCAGGACAGCGAAGGTTTCAAACACACAAACCACAACAACGAAAGAATGGCCGTGGAAAGGCTGTCATTCACCGGGCAGTCCTTCTATTCCACTGATTTCTGCTTTGGCCTGTACTGCTTCTGTCCTTGGCTTACCCTGGCTTTCGCATACTCCCTTTTTCCTTAGCACAAACCATTCCTGGTTTCTTTTGTGACTATGAGCCCCATAGGTTGAGAAAAAATATGGGTTTTGGGTAAAATCTCAGTATGTCTACCTTATCCTGTGTACTTTGAATCGATTTACATTCGTTGAAACTTGGTCTGCCATGCTTTCTGCCATGAAGTAATTAAGACTATACAGACAACACTATCAGGCTTGTGAGTATAGAGCACTGCGCTCTACAGCAGCCAGTCTTCCAAGGAGGCACACAACATATTTGATACTACCTGACAGTATTAAGCCTTTAATGGCCTAATTTATTTTTTAATTTTGTCATTCGGTCACTTATTAAAAGGAAATATTGAAGTATAAAATTATAATTTTAGACTTGCCTATCTTGACAATTCTATCAGCTGGTCTTAAAATGTGCATAAGATGAGCTCACTCACATGTTCACTAAGTTCACAGAATGCCCAGGCCTGTATATCTTCTTGATGAGTTAACCATTTGATCGCCATATAACAACTCTTTATTCCTGAAAATTATTTGCTTTGGGGTATAATTCTGATTCTAACATAGCCTTTCTATCTTTCTTTTGAGTAGTGTAACATTGTATATCTTTCCTCACAATTTTTCCTATAGAATGAATACATTTTCACATCGAAAGTAAATTTCATTAGAATAGATAATATGTGTTTTACTTTTTCGTTTTATTTTACTCTCATACTCTCTGGTTTCTAATTATAAAGATTCTGTACTCCCAACAGGATGATGTGTATAGTGGTGTTTATATATCAATGTTTAAATTCTTGATATTCATTATGTTTCCTCATATCCTCTACTATTTTAAAATTTAATCCAAGCCCATGTGTTAGTTATATGTTTCTCTGATGGAACAAAATATCTGACAAGAGCAACTGAAAGGGTTAAAGGCTTAGTTTGGCTCCTGGTTTAATGGTGCACTCCATCATGGCCAGAGAGTCATGGCGGCAGGCTCATCATGCAGCTAGAACATCCATCCATATCAGTAAGCAAAGAGATGAATGCTGGGGCTCCAGTGGCTTCCTCTTCTAACTCAGTTCATAACCACCCGTAGGATGGTTCCACAGTTTTAACTAACTGTGTGCCGTCTCTTTTCAGAACCACTTAATTTCTCTTGCAAGTTAAAATATAATTTTAATTGTTATTTTTGAATATTCCATATATATGTTGAAAATGATGAATACTGGTTATGGTGCCTTTTCAGGTATTATTTTTCTTTGATAATTGTATTTACCACCAAATAATTGAACAGAAGCACTTATTATTTGAGAATAAAAAAGAAAACTGAAGATCAATAAGGTATTTACCAAAGTTCTATTATAAAGTATATGTGTTGTAAGATCTTATGTAATTGGGTCAACAACGGGAAGTAGAAAATATAATTCTGGGCTGGCAAGATAGCTCAGAGGTAAAAAATGCTTGCTAACAGGTCTGACAACTTGCTTTCTATCCCTGGGAGCCACGTGGTAGGAGAAGAGAGGCAAGTCCTACAAGTTGTCCTCTGGCCTGCATGGGCACCCTGTCACATGTTCATGGCCATGAATGCATAAGCCTGCAAAATGAATGAATAAATAAATAAATAAATACATACATAAATAAATAGTCTATGATGTTTTTAAAAAGGACAAAGATTCCCCAATTGGGAAACAGTTTGATTGGAAAATGATACTAAACTAAGGACCCAAAGCCTCCGGAGCAAATATGTGACCAGACCTCAAGAATTCAAGGCAAGCCTTCAGCTCTGCTCTCCAGACACATTCTGTAGGCCTACTGAGTGGGAAAAGCCTAGGATACTGAAGGACATCTTCAGGTGGAGAGTCTGTCTCTCGGGAGTTATCAGAGAGGCCCTTTCATGCTTTTCCTGAGAATGCTGAAGTCTTCGTGAGAATCTTGTCCAGTGTCTAAACCAGAACAAAGCAGGTCTTTGAGGCCCTAGGAATAATGTAATTTTGCTTATAGCGAAATTATATTAAAGCAAACTGGCAAAACTAATCAAATTCTCTGGTTGGTTGTTGGTGAGAAATGCTTCCAAGGACTCTCTCATGACACAGTCTCAGCTTTGGAACCCATTTAGAACTTGACAACGTTCAGACCCAATGAGCTGACCTTCTGCACTTTGCCCCAATATGTGAAAGAATATGGCTAAGAAAATGCATAACTAACCTTTACACGAATAGGAACTACTTTGTCATGTGATGACTTGAAAGATGTTTTAAATTCAGAGACTATCTCAGAGGTTACAAGAGGCGCCATACAACAGGCCTTTTTTTATTAATTTATTCATATTACATATCAATGGTTATCCCCTCCCTTGTAGCCTCCCATTCCTCCCTCCCTCCCATTTCCCCCTTACTCCCCTCCCCTATGACTGTGCCTGAGGGGGATTTCCTCCCCCTGTATATGCTCATAGGGTATCAAGTCTCTTCTTGGTAGCCTGCTATCCTTCCTCTGAGTGCCACCAGGCCTCCCCATTCAGGGGACGTGGTCAAATATGGGGCACCACAGTACTGTGAAAGTCATACCCCACTCTCCACTCAACTGTGGAGAATGTCCTGTCCATTGGCTAGATCTGGGTAGGAGTTTGTCCCATGAAAGTCTTCACTAACCAGGAAACTGGGACAGAGGGGAGGACATCCTATTGGGACTCTAGATGAGAGAAGCATGGGAGAATAGCAAAGTTGAAGGATCCAGAGGGTCCTAGAAACCTACAAAAAGAACATTATGATAGGCAGATTTGGGCCCAGGGGTCCCGCTCAAACTATGGCACCAGCCAAGGACAATAAACAGGCCTTTAACTTCTTCTTTTTGATCCCTAGTTCTCAAAGTGTGGTCCTTGGGCCGACTGCACAGTTAAAATGAGAGTTCATAGGCTTTGTGGACCACACAGTGGCAGGCTCAGCCTTGAACACAGCACTCTGGGCCTCCCCCTTTGGCGTGGTTTTGAGAGTGTAAAGAACACTGGATGCTAGTTTGGGAAACATTATGCCAGCCAGGCCCTCATTCATGACTTGGAAGATCTACCTATAGGGGAAAGTAATTATTTACAAGTTATGGCCGGCATCTAACAAAAATAATTTCTTCCAGGACATGTTTCGCTGCTGTTTCTCACTCATTATCTCTGAGCGATGAGGATTCCAAGCCTTACCCAAACCCTTTTGATAATAGTAATAGTAAGAATAATAGCAATAGTAAGAAGTAAAAAACTATATTGCAATGTCTTCTAAGCTGTCATGGGACTGGCTGGAGATGACAGAATTCTACATAAAAGAAATATGCTCCGATTAATTTTTCATTACACACTGTCACGCAATATAGACTCTATGGTGTGTGGTCATGACATTGACCTCACGCTGCCACCGCTGACTCCCTGACACCTAGGAGTCCGCTGATGCTGGTATAAAAAGAACTTTCTGTCTTTATGACACATTGAAAATGGAGTTGAAACGACCGCATCTAGAAACGTAAGCAACTTAGAGGCTAGAAGTAAATAATTTGGGGTTTTTCACATGCCCAGAGATAACAGAAACCTATAGGTGACCACCTATAGTTTTGCTTGGCCCACAGTTCATCAGAAGTTAACATTTTAGAAAGAGAAACGGAATGTACTGTGGTGACAGAAAGGGAAGTTTGAGAGGAAATATGTGTCTCTATTTTTAATTATACAGGAAAAAGACCTCAGAAGGGCTGTGGAATAAAAACACTTTTGTTTCAGCAGAGTCGTTAGGAGGCTCAGAAATTTTTGAGCGCATCTTGTCTTTAATTTTTAAGGCAGGGTGTTTTCATGACTCATCCGGGTGATGGCTTGGGTTTGCGTTACTCACACTGCAATTTGCATTTGTCTGTGAGGATAGTTCATCTTGGCTCCAGCCTTAGAGCAGACCCAGCTGATTACAGATGAGGCAGAAGAAAGCTGCCTATCATAGTGAGCCTCTCATGAGCTGAACACTCGAGAGTAACGTAAATGCTGCATGTTATAGCAGCAAGTTTTCAGATGGCTTGTCCTACAGCTACCAATGCAAACAGCATGGCATTTCAAGCTTTTTCCTCTGGGTGAACACAAATGAAAAACATGGGGACTATCTCAGAGGTTAGGCATGGCTCAGTCTGACATGGTTTTAAATAAGATGGGGTGGCCCTTGAGATCTAAACCATTCTGTTTTTGAGAAAAATAAAATTTGTTGCATATACCTTATTGTATTAGATAGAAAGGGGGAGATGAAGGAGAGACAACCCTGCTTTTGTTATGATCCCAAGTGTGGGATGCGGAACGGTCTTGTGAGAGAACAGGTGATGTTAATCTACTAGAAGGCAAATTATCTCATGTGAGAGCTTGATTGTTCCCAGCTGAGAAGATCCGTGAGCAGACTCTGGAAGGAGATATATAAGTGAGCCAGAAACAAGAGGTGGGGCCTTTGGAGACTTCGGATAGTTTTGGCTGTTCATCGCTCCCCACTTCGAGATGCTCCTAGAGAGAACCACTTGAGGTAAGGCTTTGGGGCACCGGGCTCTGGGTTCTGGTTACTCCAGGTTCCAGCAGAAGAAATCCTTCTGACTACACCAGGAGAATCATTCCTTGGAACTGATATCCTTACGGTTTTGTTATTGTATTCTTTAATCTTCTTTTCCTAATGTTTAGCTTAGTCAGGTTATAAGTGATGTACGCTCGATTAATAAGTTCGTAATAAAATACACTGGTTAAGAAAACTGAGCCTACAAAAATTAAATAAGACTTACATTGAGATAGAGATAACCTCCAATTTGTTCCCAAAGAGCACATTACATAGCTCTGGTTTGTCTTCTGTTAATGTGTTAACACTGACCAAATTGAACTTCGGGGAGGAAAGGGTTGATTTTTGCTTGCGGGTTATGGTCCATTATCAAAGAAGCCTAGGCAGAGGCTCTGGTTAAGAACCTGGAGGGAGGGATGGAAAGCAGAACCCAAGGAGAAATGATGCTTAGTGGTTGGCTGCCTCTGGCTTATACAAACCAAGCATCTGTGCCCAGGGATGGTACCACCCACAATGTGCCATGCCCTTGTGTCAATCAGGGATTGGTAAATGCTCCTCAGGGCCCAGAGAATCTTCCAGAGGATCCAAGTTTGATTCCCAACACCATGTGGCAGCTCACAGCCAGCTGTGACATTAGTTTTATGGGATCTAATGCCTTCTTCTGATCTCCTTAAGTGCTTCATACTTGCGTACATACCCACAGTAAAACATCCGGTGAAACACCCATACACATTAGTAATAAAATAAATTTTATTTAAGTTTTTAAAAATTCTCCAGAGACATGCCCACAATCCACTCTGATGGATGCAATTCCTTGAAGTTCTCCCTTCTCTGGTGACTCTACGTGTCACATTGCCAAAAATGGACCAGCATAAATGACACCTTATCAACTTGACACACAAATACATCCTTATTAAACCATATGCTTTCCTTTTTTGTTTAGCCCAAAAGATTTCATGTTAATATCATAATATAAAACTTGGCCAAACTTTAAAAAGTCCCATAGTCCTTTAAAAATTTTTTAATGATTTAAAAGTTCAAAGTCTCTTTAAAATAACCAGAACCTCTTGACTGTGGGTTTCTGTAAATTCTAAAACAAGTTACATACTTTAATACAAAGGGAAGGACTACAGCGCAAAAAAAATCACTCATACACAAAACCAAAGTCCAACAATGTAGCTCCAAATCTTGGGGCATGATATCTGACATCTAGGACTCACACTATTCCTGGCTCCTAAGGCCTCAGGCAGCCACACTTCTCTGGCTCTGTTAATTGCAGCACACATGGAGTTTTTCTCGCTTGTTAATCTGGCACGACTCCACATCTGCCACTGTCCTTGTTTGCATGTGGCCTGGTATTTCAAATATGCTGGAGTCACTACTGCAAAGGAGGATTCACCATCACCAATGGCCCTTCCCTGGCCTCTGCTCAGGGACTATGACTTTTGTCACCTGTGACAAACCTCAGGTACTCCCCATGACCAATTCATCCCCTTAAAAGCAGTACCATGTGGGAAACTTTTATACAGTTTCAAGTTTTGCTGCCAGCTTGATGTATATAGCCTTGGACCCACTGAACCACAATCTCCAATTACTGACCCTGAGGAAGTACTTGCAGACGATTTCACATTAGTGATGCTGGTCTCTTTTTAATCCAAGCTGACTTTCATCCCTAGCAAACCAGCATCTACCATCCCAGCCAAGAGAAGGTTCTGAACCCAAATATATCCCAGGAATGTCAGTGATAGCGTATTCGAAGGACTCGCAAACTTCCTTCTGAAATGTCAAGTCATCTCTCCATTGTCCCCACTTATTTCAGCATTTCTACCTTCCAACCTCTCACAGAACAACCAATTAAGCTCCGAACAGCCAATGGTTTTTTTTTCTAGCCCAAAGCTTCAAACACATCCACAATCCTCCCCATAAAATACATGCTCAGGATGGTTACAGCCCACTCTTTGGTACCAACTTATGCTCTAGTTTGCTTTTCTGTCGCTGTGATAAACATTGACCAAAATCACCTGAAGGAAGTCCAGGCAGGCACCCAAGGCAGGCGCCTGGAGGTAGAAATTGAAACAGATTGCCACATCTGGAACACCTTGGTCCTGAAACCCTGATTATGAGTCGTAAGGGAATGAAGAAAAGGCAGGCACAAAGACAGGCATACAGAAAAGCTGAGGTCAGATAGATTGTGCACACTCTGATGGCGCCTCACCTATACAGCCATGATCTGGGTCCCCAGTGCAGATATTATGCACAGCCTAAGAAAGTTATTACTCATAGCTAGTCTTGGAAGGAGGCCTCTACAGTGGAGAAGTCTCAAACTGTAAACACTCACAAGGAGGAAGCTGAAGTTGCTCAATTTTCTACATATTGATCAATTGTCTATAAATACTTGTGCTTGGACCAGAGGAAGAAGATTTTGCCAGTTTCAAGTTTGATCCATATAAGGAAAGGCTTTGCCAATCTCCCCTAGTTCTCTGGGGGCCTTGACCCTTGTCGTGAAGGGGCCCGTGTCAACAATAAACATTCACTTAGGACTTCACTCACTCAGAACTTCCTCTGTTCACTGTAGCAGAGACCTTAGAAGAATGTTCCTTACTGGCTCCCTTCCCTGGCTTTCTCAGCTGCCATTATTATGTAGCCTGGTTCACCTTCCCATGGACTTTACTAACCACAGGGGGCTGGAGCCTCCCACATCAACCTGCAAATGCCCCCCACATACTTGCTACAAACAAGCCTGATGAAAATAATTCTTCAATCGAGGTTCTCTCTTTCCAACTGACTCTACTTTGTGACACACTGACAAAAGCTAACCAGCACATACATGTTTTTATCCTATTGCTTATAACTTGTGACATATTCATGACTGACTAGTGCTCAGAAAACATAGACTGAAAGCCACAGCCACTCGTGAGGACCAAAGTTGTTTCAAAGAGTTTAGTAAACACTGTACACGGTGGTAAGGACAGTAATCCTAAGACGTGGGAAGGGGGTCCTGGAGGGTTATCAGATGGGAGCCAGCTGAACTGTGTAGTTTACAACCCTGCTGCAAGGAACCAACCAAACAAACAAACAAACCTTTAAAAAAAAAGGTGACTCTGGAATTAACAAATACAACAATCTGAGTTATGTCTTTCCTTCAAGAAGCTATGGCTTTTGTAGCATGCTGCTGGCTAAACAGGATCGTGATAAAGCAAGTGGAAAACAGAAAAATTTATAAATAAGCCACTTTGGTTTTAATTCACAGGGGGAAATAGTAGAACCATGTCAATCACTTGTCCACCACCAGAATCCTCATCTACTGATCATATAAACCATTTTCCCACTCCCTATTGTAGCTAGAAAAATCTCAATAGACCATCCATTTCACTTTCTTCTCAGGTAAAACAATAGTAATATGTGTGATCATTATATTGATAAGTAAAATGTTCAGAAGATATAGCATGTTTTATGCTTACTCTGGACAAAGCTACAGAACAAGTATAAAATAATAGATAATGGACAATGGACCTACATAATATATTTTACATTCCAATCTGGAATCAAGATGTGGGAATCACATTTACTCTGTGGCCATCATGTTATACTCTGCGAATCTTTCCAATGGTCACCACAGGCTCTTTAGGGTCAGCTTCTAAGTGCTTTCTAAAATTAATTTGCTTGGTTGGGAATTCTACAATCTCTTTATTGCAATAAGTGAGGAAGCTGTGGAAAGACAGGGTCTTTGCCAGCTTTCTGCTAATGGGGGAATTCTTTCTAGTAAACCTATATACCTTGCAAAAGGCCTCTTACTTGGATACTTCTATTTAATCTAACCTAATTGTCTAAAAAGCCATCCCGAGTTCTCTAACGGTAGCATGTATTCTGATAATAAAATCATGGTTAGACATTTCCTCTGTGAGAAGCTCTTACTATGCACATACAAGAAGGCATAAGTCCTCAGTATGGGGGACACACCGTGATGAGGAGAAAAGTCAGACCCTCATGAGTCTGTCTGCTCTGTGAGCACCAATGATTGGGAAGGGAAAGTCAAGAAAATATACAAAGTCATGGAGACTGAACAACTCTCTACTCAAAGACCATTGGGTTAGGAAAGAAATTAAGACTTTCTAGAATTAAGTGAAAATGAAGATACAGCATACCTAGACTTACAGAACACAATGAAAGCAATGCTAAAAGGAAAGTTCATAGCACTAAGCACCTTTATAAAGAAATTGGGGGCTGGAGAGATGGCTCAGAGGTTAAGCCTACTGGCTGTGCCTCCAGAGGTCCTGAATTAAATTCCCAGCAACCACATGGTGGCTCACAACCATATATAATGTGATCTGATGCCCTATTCTGGACTGCAGGTGCATGTACAGGCAAAGCACTGTATACATAATAAATAAATAAATAAATAAACAAACAAATAAAAACAGGACAGTTCTCATACTAGAAATTTAAAAGCCCACGTAAAAGCTCTAGAACAGAAAGAAGCAAACACATCCAACAGGAGGAGATTGCAGCTTGGTCTTCATATGGGTCCCCTAGTTAGAAGATCAGGGGCTGTCTCTGACATGGAGTCTGTTGTCTGCTTTTTGATCATTTCTTCCTGGTGAAGCTGTCTTGCCAGGCCACTGTGGAAGAAGATGCACTCAGTCCTGATGTGACTTGATATACTGGGGTGGGTCAGTAGGGGGAGTTCCCCTTTTCTGAGGGGTAGGGTAGGGAGGATGGGGAAAAGGGAGGGAAAATAGAACCAAGAGGAGAGGAGGGAGGGGGCTGTGATTGGGATGTAAAGTGAAGTTTAAAAATAGAAAAAGTAGTGAATAAAAACAAACACACAAACAAACAAACAAACAAACACAGAGCTGGGTTAAAGTTTGGCAACCAGGCACCCCAGAAGCCAGCAGTGACTGGTGTGACCTGACTTTGGTTTCCTTGGCTCCATGTCCTGTGTGGAGTGGGTTCAAACCCATGTTTCCTGCCTTCTGTAGCCTTGCTCTTAGGACCAGCCAGCTGAACTTCTCCCCTGGCACTAGAATTCCCCACAGGTCAGTGTAGGGTGACACCCAGGCAAAGGAACAAACTTGTGAAAGTTCCCAGATGAAAAGGTTTTCTCAGTGTATCTCCAGGAAAAGTGACAGCTCAGAGTGTTCAAATTTAAGTAGCTTTGAAAACAATAACAGCAATAACAACAACAACAACAACAAGAAGCAACACCAGGAATTGAGCTTTTTCATTAGCTTTGTGATTTTTGACCAAACACCAGCTAAAGCTGTCAAAGCAACCACTTCTCATGCAGCTAGGCAAAAAGCAAGGGGAATCATATCCAGAGGCCCTTCTGTGTCTTCTACTGAGGAAATCGTAGCTGCTTGGGTTTGACTATATCTAGCTCTGTGTTTAAATAATGGTTATTCTCCTAAGATGTAGAGGCTGCAGTAAGTTTCCTTTGGCACAGAGACCATGATTAATTCACTGTTTTGCCCCTACAAGTCAGCACAATAACTAGCCGAAGGTCTATTTAAATAGGAAAAGGAAAAAATAAAAATAAAAATAAATAGTAAAAGCAGGAAGTGTGGCAGGCTCAGACAGATTCATCTGTAAGTACTTCGTAAGGCTGTCCTAGTGGTACAGAATCTATTCCTTCAATGTGTGTGTGCACGAGGGTGCAGGCATGCACATGCATGAAAACACACACACACACACGCCTGCACACAAATAGGAAGCCCAAATGTCCTTTAAACAATTCCTACTATCAGCTGTAGAGGAGAAACACTTGCAGAGTCTCAGGGTCTCCTTTGTTTAAAAAAAACAAACAAAAAACTCTTCTGTAAATCATGTCTGGTTTAGAACACTAGTAAAAAGTTAGTTACAGCAGAAGGCCTTTCACCCAGGACTGTAGAAATAAAACAGAGCAGCTGTGTGTGATAAAGTGCTGATACACAGAGCTGCACTCACACAAGGCAAGGGGGAGCTTTTGTTTCCCAGAGGACAAGGCTTTCAGAAGCATTTCACCAAGGTCCTTCCTTTCTCAGATTCCAATAGCAAACAAACATTAGTCCCCAGAGAGCTCATGAAGGACCGCAGAGTCTAAAACAAACAGTCCATGGGGTAACATTCAAGGCAGTCTATGCAGATACCAATTAAAGTGCTCAGGGTTAACGGAGGAGTCATGAACGGTCAAGGAGTTTCCTTTAAAAGGAATGTAGCCAGTGATGATGATATCAAGTCTTTAAAAAACAGAAGGCCTGAGACCTTCTTGACCTAAGGCTCTAGAATCTCTAGAGAAAGCACAGTGGAGGAGAAAAGGGAACAGATTCCCAGTGTAGCTGGAGAACTAGGTGCTAGTTAACAAGACGTGGGAGGGTCCACCTGGTGCTGGGCAGCATTGCGAGAGCTACCTGATAGCCAGATGTGCACACTCACATCTGTGATTCTAGAACTTAGCTGGCTGGGGCAGAAGGATTGCTATAATAAGGCCAGTCTTATCTACGCAGTGAGTTCTGAGCTAGTTGAGCTACCAGAAGAAAGCTGAGAGAGAGACAGAGACAGAGACACAGAGATAGAGACACAGAGACAGAGAAAGAGACAGAGACAGAGACAGAGACAGAGACAGAAACAGAGACAGAGAGACAGACTCAGACACAGACACAGAGGCAGAGACACAGAAGAGAGAGAGGAAGAAGAGGAGGGGAAAGAGGAAGGTAAAGATGAGAGGGTAAAACAAGGACAAGGAGGGAAGAAAAAAGGGGTAAGGGAGAAAAGAGAATGTTATCTGATTAAAAAAAAAAACTATGTCTTTTCCAAACTATTCAATGGAAAAACAAAAAACCCAGAATAGCTAAAACAATCCTGTACAATAAAAGATCCTCCGGATGAATTTCCATACCTGATCTCAAGCTGTACTATAAAGCAGCAGTAATTAAAACAGCATGGTACTGGCACAGCAATAGGCTGGTTGATCAGTGGAATCAAACCAAAGACCCAGAAATGAACCCACACACATATGGTCACTTGATTTTTGACAAAGAAGCCAAATCTATTCAATGGAAAAAGGATAGCATCTTCAACAAATGGTGCTGGTCTAACTGGATGTCTACATGTAAAAAAAAATGCAATTGGACCCATATTGTCACCATGCACAAAACTCAAGTCCAAGTGGATCAAATACCTCAACATAAAACCAGAGACACTAAACTGGCTAGAAGAAAAAGGGGGGAAGAGTATGGAACACATTGGCACAGGAGTCAACTTCCTGAACAGAGCACCAACAGCCCCCAGGCCTTAAGGTCAACAATTAATAAATGGGACCTCATGAGGCTGAGAAGCTTCTGTAAGGCAGGAGACACTGTCAAGAGAACAAAGAGACAGTCTATAGACTGGGAAAAGATCTTCACCAACCCTACATCTGACAAAGGTCTAATATCCAAAATATATAAAGAACTCAAGAAATTAAACACCACCAAACCAAATAACCCAATTGAGAAATAGGGCTCAGAACTAAACAGAATTCTCAACAGAGGAATATCGAATGGCTGAGAAACACTTAAAGAAATGCTCAACATCTTTAATCATCAGGGAAATGCAAATCAAAACAACTCTGAGATTCCATCTTACACCCATCAGAATGGCTAAGATCAAAAACTCAAGCAACACCACATGCTGGCTAGGATGTGGAGACAGAGGAACACTCCTTCATTGTTGGTGGGAATGCAAACTAGTACAGCCACTTTGGAAATCTATCTGGCGCTATCTCAGAACACTGGAAATAAGGCTTCCTCAAGACTCAACTATTCCACTCCTTGGACTATACCCAGAAGATGCTCCAGCACACAACAAGAAAATTTGCTCAACTATGTTCATAGCAGCCTTCCAGAACATGGAAACAGCCTAAGTGTCCCTCAGTAGAAGAATGGATAAAGAAACTGTGGTACATTTACACTATGGAATACTACTCAGCTATTAAAAACAAGGAATTCCTGAAATTTGTGGACAAATGAATTGAACTAGAAATTATCATAATGAGTGAATTAACCCAGAAACAGAGTCAAATGGTATATACTCACTTATATCTGGACACTAGCCCTAGGGGTATGTCCCATGAAAGTCTTCACTTACCAAGAAAGTGGGACAAAGGGGAAGACTTCCTATTGGGACTGTAGGTGAGAGAAGCAAGGGAGAATGGGGAAATAGAAGGATCCAGAGGGTCCTAGAAACCTACAAGAAGAACATTATGATGGGCGGATCTGGGCCCAGGGGTCCTGCTCAAACTATGACACCATCCAAGGACTATACGTGTAGTAAACACTGAACCCACACCCAGATCTGCCAAAGGTCAGGACATTCTCCACAGTTGAGCCGAGAGTGGGGACTGACTTTCACACGAACTCTGGTGCCCCGTATTTGACCACGTTCCCTGGATGGGGAGGCCTAGTGGCACTCAGAGGAAGGATAGCAGGCTACCAAGAAGAGACTTGATACCCCATGAGCATATACGGGGGGGGGGGGAGGTCCCCCTCAGTCACAGTCATAGAAAGTTTCCAGTCTCTATATCTAAAAAATCTTATCTTGAGACTTCAATTCTAAATAGTGATTTTTAAAGGCTCAAACCAAACAAGAATAAGCCTTATTTGGCCTCCAGTATATGTTTTCAAAAGTAGCCTAGGACAGGTAACAGAAAAAAAATTCAAATTTTGTCTATTCGAATATACTTCAGAAGATAGTTGTCTGGTACTTCAGAGATCTGCTGAATATGGCATTTAATGTTTTCTTAAAACTTACCATGACAGAGAGCCCAGCTCTTAGTGGTGACCTCAAGGTCTCTAAAGAAGATAGATGGGGCACAAATGGCTCCACCTGTATTGTGCTAATGCTAACCACTGGGCAAGCCTTCCCTAATGCCTTGACCACTGCTAGGGCTCATCCTGAACTGTAGACAAATAAGGACATTATAGCGATGCCTCACATTGCTTACGACAAAATAAGGTCAGTCTCCCAAGTGCCTCCTCCACAGGAAGCCCTCTCAGACTTGCCAGGCTTGGCAGCAGGAGCCTAGTGGGGTGTCCATTTAGGTAATGGGTAAGTGTCTGTCACTTTAATTGTCACATAGGCCTTTTGAATTATACTTTCTGCTAAAATTAATTTTCCTCAAGTCTCTGATGGGGTTGTAGACTAGACTAATAATGAAAGAAGTAACTTTTTACTATTCCTTTATCCAAAGAAACTCATTTTGCAATAGCTGCCGCCAGTAATCACCTACCTGGGTTTCATAGTGAATAATTGGATGGGAAAAAAGATATAAAGTTTATGTAAGATTGGAGAATACAGAAGCTTAAATTATGAGATTCTAAGAAAATGTTTTAGGGTCTAAGAAGATCTATTAAGGTTGATAAATACAAGCTATGAAGCTTGGAGGGTCTAAAAAGATGTTTTAAGGTAGACAAATGCATGTTTTGAAGGTTAGAGGATGTGAAAACCTAAATGGTGAGGAGAAAATAATTTAAGGTATATAAAAGGAAATTTTTTAAAAAGCTTCAGATTTCTTCCCCTCACTATGCCACTGTTATATTAAGACAATGTTCAGAGTTTTAACATTGATGGAATTCAGATAAGTTATGAGTCTAACTCTGGTAAGAAAAAAAATTCCACTATAGAAACACTATCATAGTCATAAGATCAAGATTTTAAATTGTTTCCCAAACTTCTACTATAATATAATATATGAGTGTATTTCTGTTGCCTTCTCTATGATATGGGCTTCAATACAGATTACAAACAATGGTAATGCTAACATATCTAAAATTTATCTCTTTTTGTAAATTTAAAAAGATTTTTATCAGCTTCAGAAAATGACTGGTATCTACCTTCCACAGGTCAAATAGATTCCAGATAAATACATTTACCTGTTCATGAAAATGAAAAAAAAAAATTTCCCCTGGTCTTGGGACTCTTCACTTTCCCCAATTACTAGGAAATTTTACTTCTGTCCCTAGTCTGTATTTGTCTCAGCAGATTTCCACTTGGCTGATAGACTCCATCCAGGGATCACCTATGGGCTGCAAGCTGCTGAGCTCTGGACTTCATTTTCAGACTCCAGTTAATCACAGGGAGAAACTGAGTTCAAGGTCCCAAGGCTCTAGGAAAGCTGGGGACTTCCTAATGGCTGAACGGCTTCTGTTGTAAGGAAACAGTTGTCTGAGTCTAGACATCTCAGGGACAACTTGTAAGGAGACAATTGTCCAAGTTCAGGCATGTCAAGGACAATTTCTCCACCTTGCTGGCAAGGTTAGCTAAGTTCACGTTCTCAGACCGAGGAATCTATGCCTATCCTAACTGATGAAAACTGCCTTCCTCAACTTCTTATGTCAAAATATTATTTGACAGTGCTATAGCCCACCCCATGCCCACCCCATGCCCACCTCATTTTATGGTTTCATCTTTTAAATATGCTGGATAATGTCCCTCCAAGGTCACAGTTCAGCTCCCAAGACTGTTCTGCAACCCGGGTCATATTTCAGTTATGTTGAATTTAAGTGGACCCCACAATTATTATTGTTGTTATTGTTGTTGTTGTTTTGTTGTTGTTGTTAATTATTAATTATTTAGCACTGCTGGTTGAAGGATTCTGCCAAAGCCTGAGGAATCAAGGATATGTATAAATGAATTTTGTGGGGATTTGTTTGTTTGTTTGTTTTTGGTTTTTTTGAGACAGGGTTTGTTGGTGTCGCCTTGGCTGTCCTGGACTCAGTTTGTAGACCAGGCTGGCCTCAAACTCACAGAGATCCATCTGCCTCTGTCGCCTTGAGTGCTGGGATTACAGGCACGCACCACCACACCTGGCTATGGATTAGCTTTTTAAAATGAGCGTTGTGTGACAGATTTTTCCTGAAGAGATTCACCGTGAACACATGTACTCCTCTCAGACAGGGTACCTACAATAGGCCAAAGTATGGATACCACCAATATCCAACTTGGGGAAACAATTTTTATTGGGGCTCCTTATAGGAATATGGGTGAGAGGCTACTCACAGGAGCAGAAATGACTCAAAGACAGTTGCTTCCCCAAACCCCACCCTAGAATGGGTGACAGCTCACAGAAGCTGGAAGCCTGGAGCACACTGCACAGCTCTCAGGCAGCTCAATAGGTAGGAGGGTGTCCTTTCTAGGTGGTTCAGCCGCCCTGAGCCTGTTCCAGGCAGTTTGCTTTGTCTATGTTTCTTCCTGGCAGTTGGGCTGGTTTTCTGCTGATTCTTGGAGGCTAAGCTTGTCTACGAGCCTCCTTTCCAGCTCAGCTTGCCTGAACATGACTCCCAGAAGTCTTTACTCCCACTTGTTTCATCTTAAGAACTTTGATGTCATTTTTCTCAGAAGGAGTGAGTTTGTGAACTTAGAGTAGTGTTTCTAAACTTTTCCCACTTGTTCTTCTCACAAAAAGTAAACACCCTTGAGGAGGGCAGAGCCTAATGAAGCTGTTGTGAGTTATTTACTTTCAGTCCCAATGAGCTCCCCTGCAGGATAAAAATGTTTCAAACTCAAAACTGCTGCACAATAACTTGACACAAACTGGGAAGAGGGGGCCTCAGTAGAGGAATTGTCTGCACTGTTACATGTCTGGAGCATTTTCTTCGTTGCTGATTAATGTAAGAGAGACAAACACAATCTGGATTGTGTCATCCCTAGGGAGATAGGCCTTGGATATATATATATATACACACACACACACTCTCTTGGTAGAGTTAAGAATGCCTCTCAATAACTCTGAAATAACTGTTGTGACACACACATATGTGTGTGTGTATACACTTTTATACATATATAATTTAAATATTATAATATATAATTTAAATATTACATATTTACATATTACAAATAATATATAATGTGAATATAATTTATTTATTATCATATAATATAAATAAATTGATAATATAATATATTGTGTTATATAATATAATATATAACTATTATGTGTAATACATAAGAAGATAATATAATTATTATATATTTAACATAATATATATCAACTAAGTAAGCTAGAAAATTCTTCCATTGTCTCTGACTCAGTTCCTGCCTCCGAATTCCTGCCTCCAGCTTCTTCCCTCATTCCCTAGGCGATAGATTGTGATGTGCAAATGTAATCTAAACAAAACTTTCCCTCCCTGTCTCTAAGTTGCTTCCTCTCATAGTGTTGATCACAGCAAGAGAAACCAAACTAGGAAGTATATACACATTCTGGGCTTGATATGTTTCCATTCATTTTTTCTGAATTTGTATTTTGAAAGATAAACATTAGGATATATTTGCCGTCATTTCATCCTAAGGAACATTGGTGTCATTTTTCTCTGCGGAGTGAGTCTGTGGACTCCGAGCAGCATTTCAAATCTCTCATCCATGGTCTTTTCACAAAGCAAACTGAATCACATTGGAGACATCTTCTCACTTTATATCGACTCGGGAAGTCCCTGACCCTGAGCACAGTCCTCTCAAAGTTTGCAGCTCTTTAATGGCACAGCCCTGACCATCTCCTACACTGGCTGCCTTGCTATAGCCTAAATTCTGTTGTGTCCCATTTATTGACTCATTTTTAAATGTGTACACAGTTGACATGCAGATCATGGAGAGGCTAAGAAGTATAAATAAAGTATACTTTATTTCTTAGATACCTTTTAATACTCCGTAGGAAAGTCGGAGGAATGCTCTTGGTAGAGTTAAGAATGCCTCTCAAAGGGCCGGGCGTGGTGGCGCACGCCTTTAATCCCAGCACTCGGGAGGCAGAGATAGGCGGATCGCTGTGAGTTCGAGGCCAGCCTGGACTACAAAGCGAGTCTAGGACAGCCAAGACTACACAGAGAAACCCTGTCTCGAAAAAACCAAAAAAAAAAAAAAAAAAAAAAAAAAAAAAAAAAAAGAATGCCTCTCAATAACTCTGAAATAACTGTTCTGACATCCCCAAAAAAGAGGTTAGCCAGTGACTCTCAGGGTTTGGAATTTCACAATCCTGGAAATTTAGAAAACGCATCATAAAAGCCACATAAAATACAATTTTACTCTGTGCCAACACATTTAAAATTTCCCAACTATGTTTTTCATTCTAAGATGATTTTTAGTTCCCCCAAAGTAGAAAAAGATGTAATCTGAATATATGAATAAAAACATAATTTTACCATAGCGCTATAGCCCTAGTAAATTTAGGATGCTATAAAATCTTACTTGCCTTTATTTTACCGAGTTTGTTAAGGCATATTGAGACTCACTGGCTTAGGCCGAAGTGAGATTTCTCTCACTAGGATAGGAAAAGAGTGCACATCTAGGGGGCCTTTGATGTGGTTAGGTATTCACATTGCCCTGGGGACTTGGATGAAAAAGATATTAGAAACACATACCAGCTGGTCTGGAGACTATGGAATTATCATAGAGTTGTGTCTTAGTTTTCTGCTACTTTGCCTGTTGGCATTTACACTGGAGCATTTATACTTAAGGCAGCCCGGCATGGATCTTAGCTTGCGTGTGCTAATTTAACCTAGAAACAATCTCCTGCAGATATGTGCACAAGATATTAATACTGGAAACCCAAGACTCTTAGATCTATTTCCATGGTTAAAACCGGATTCATATTTAATAAATAAACTTCTCAGCTCATTATCAGTTGTCCCACTCCAAATGCACTGCCACGCATTACACAGAAGAGAACATTGCGTTCTTCATGAGGTAGCTTGGATCCAGCACGCATGGAGATTGAGTTGTCAGGTCAATGTGGTTTACTTCTGAGCTTCCGCACCCTTCAAGGCAGAAGAAGGCTGCATCTGGAAGCTTCTCTAGTGTTCAAAGTATAACCAGTGCAAACGAGGTCCAGGAAGAGCAATGACCAGGGCTGACCAGCTTCTATCATGCAGACACCAGGGAAACTTTTCAAGATAGCGAACATTAAACAGGATCTTGATAACAATTGTGGAGATTTCTTTCAGTCCTCCTTGAACAAATAATATAAATCAGGCCCCCTAAGAAACCTGATAGTGTTTGAGGTCAGCTGCTTCGGTTTATGAGCCATTAGTTTTCTCAATTGGCACTAATTCCATGCTTCCTTATATTTTGTATTATTTTTCTCCCCTCCTACCCCCAATTTATGGCATATCTAATTAGGAGTTTTCTTTTATTCTAGACCACTAGTTTTCCTCATATTTGTTATGGAACAACACTTGCTGGCTATATTCCGTCAGCTGCACTTTACAAATCATGCTGTTCTGACTCTTCACATAAGACCGACTTCAATTCCCAGGCACCCCTTCTAGTCCAGGCCACGCAGAAGATGGGGTTAAGCCTGTGGTGTGACCACAGGATAGACAGTCAGTGCTGGCTTTTAGTTGATGCTGCCAAGTGATTCAGTGCCTAGTGTTTCTTTATGCAGATCCGTTTTCCCCCCCCATTAACACCTGCTTTTCTACTTAATTTCTTTCTCTTTCTACTACAAAAGAGTACATTGACTCAGTATTCTTGATGGAGTATACAGGTCTGTTCAATGGTCTGTAACAACACCAATTTCCAGGGTGGGGGATGAGTCACCCGGTTAGGATAGGAAGGAGGGTAGGAAAAGGAGATATGGAATAAGATAAAGCATTACCCTAGAAGCTGAGAGTGATAATTGGGGTTTCTTTTATCCTTAACAACTGAACATCTTCCCTCCCCCCCCCCCGCAAAAAAAAAAAAAAACCACAAACAAATACTTCCATGCTTCAAAAAGTTTTTGAAGATTTTTGATAATGTAAGAGGAAAAAAATTGCAATCGCTCCCCTTCTCAACAAAATATTCCAATTGACCATTTTCTGAAATATTACTGTACCCAGATATCTCATTTAGTTCATGCAAAGCAAAGCCCTGTGTCATGCGAAAGAAGAACATCTGGGAAACTAGACAACGTGGTTCAGTAATTACGTGACCACAAGAAACCCAGCCTGCTCTAACGACCTGCCTATCACCACCACATTGTTTTCTAGTCCTTTCTGAGCCCCGGCCTTAAATACCCAAAGTGTTGTACTATTATTAGCCTAAACCCTTTTGTTTATGAAATAAAAGTAGGCCAATAAAGACATGGGGTGGAGATGCTGAGAAGCAGAGGGCATGGTAACCCAGGAATATCCTTTAACCATACTCTTTTTATAAATGGGGAGGTAGCAAGACTAAGCAAGCTCTTACAATACATTCTCGGGCAAAAGAAGAAAGAAAAAAAAAAACACCACTCTTCATATGATGTAAAATGTCATGGACAAACAAATGATGATTTGGATTACCCAGTGCTGTGCAATAGAGGAAGAAGGGAGGAGAAATATGAAAACAGGGGGAAGGACGGTCATTATTCCGAGAAATCTCTCTCTCTCTCTTGAGATTATTGGTCTAAAACAGGAGGAGACATTTCACTCCAAGGAGCAAATTCCTCTTTGTTTCATTTCTAAGAATACTTTTTCAGTTGGTTCATGACTTTTTTTTTTCACAAAATCTTTTTTTGATTGTTTCCTCTCTTTTCATTTATTTATTTGTTTGTTTGTTTGTTCATTTTATAGCCTAACCGTAGACCTCCTCCATCCTCTCATCCCAGTCCCGCACTCACACTCCCTTCCTCCAATTCTCCTCATTTTTTCTTCTCTGAGAATGGGAGGCCTATAAGGGATACCCAACCCACTCTTGGTACCTCAAGTTGCAGCAGGACTGAGTGCATCCTCTCCCACCAAAGCCAAAAAAAAAAAAAAAAAAAAAAAAGGCAAGCCAACCAAGAGAAAGGGATCCAAAGTCCAAAGGGTCACAGATGACTCCTATCCCATCGTTAGGGTACCCACATTATGACCCAGCCGCATATCTGATACATGTGTGTAGGCGGGTCTAGGTTCAGTCCATGCACGCTCTTTGTCTGGAGGTTCAGTCTCTGTAAGCTCCTGTGGGCCCAGCTGAATTTACCTCTGTAGGTTTTTTAGTGGTATCCTTGACCACTATGGTTCCTCCATCTTTTCTCACACTCTTCCACAAAAATTCCCTGACAAAAATCTTAATGTATTATTCCTAAGTGCATCCAGCAAGGCTACAGGTAAAGCAGTTAAGACATGCCATTCAGGGCTGGAGAGATGGCTCAGCCATTAAAGACTAGGCTCACAACCAAAAATATAAGACATGGGAATCAGTTGTGTTTCTCTACAAATACAGTGAACAATTGAGAACCAAGCTTTATTACCAACTAAAATACCACTCAAGTATGATAAGCTTAGGTATACATCCTTGAAAATCCACCAGCCTATACAGTAAAAACCACAAGATATTAACAAGAAATAAGAGGATCTAAATAAGTGGGAAAGTATATCATGTTTATGGATTGGAAATCTTTTGTTTTATTTTGGTTTGGGGCCTTGTTTTCTTCTTTTCTCTTTGCCTTAATGTGGCTTCCCCCTTGCCTCTGCCATGCCTGTAAATACTTCCCTATTCATTTTGGAAATTAATGATTGCCTCTTCTTAATACTGAATCATGAATAAGATGGCAAGTGCTTTGCCTTCTTGGTACCCAAAGACAATAATTCGGGACCAGCAGATAGATATGAGTGGAGTATACTCTCTTAAGGTATGGCTAACAGTCCTACCATTTGCCAAGAAGCTGTCTCGCATGCGTTAGAACCTTTATTAAATCAGGCCTTCATGGATACCATTACATGGATGACCTATGGCAAGACAAAAGAGAGGACCAAAAACTGACTTTAGAAGACCCTAAACAAGTCATAAATGCCCTAAAAGAAAGGCTTTGCAACAGCACAGGATAAGATCCAGCTCCTTCCTCCCATCACATTCCTAGGGACTGAAATTACCTTCTGGTTTGGAAATCTTAACACAGTGAAGATGTGTTACAAAATTCCAATGGTGGACAAAATGTTTTATACATTTAATGCAATTCTTACCAAAGTCCCAGAAGAATTTTATAAGTACGTAAAAACTGATTCAAATAACAAAATTGAAGAACTAAATATAATGAACTACGTGGCTAAAATGATTTTAAAAGAACAAAGCTGTAAAATCACATTATCAAATAACATGGTATAAAGCTACAGTTTGAAGAGAGCGTGGTACTAGTTGAAAGACTGACACAAAGATCAATGCACAGACAGTGACTTGCTCAGGAATAGATCCAACAAAATAATGAACATTTGATTTTAACAAAACTTTAAAAAGTCAACTCAAAGATGAAAGATAGTATAGATATATCATAATAATCAATTTTATATGTGCGAAAATTGAGCTTCAAATGGACAGAAATGTAAATGTAGTATTTATTATAAGCCTTTGGGGAAAAAAAAACAGGAAAATGTTACAAGATGTTGTCCAAGAGTTTTTAGAAATAACACAAAAACCAGTTTGTGAAAGTGTAGGTTGATAAGTTATAACTCATCAAGATGAAAAATTGTTCTGCAGAAACTGTTATCAAGACAAAAATCACAAACCACAGTCTAAAAGGAAATATTTTCAAACAAACCTGAAAAAGATCCTGACATAAACCTGACGTGTGTGTGTGTGTGTGTGTGTGTGTGTGTGTGTGTGTGTGTATTCTGTACTGTGTAATCGTGTCCACTTGATTGGATGTGTACTCACCATGCAAATATCTCGGTTTCTACACTAGGTCCGTTAAGGTGTGAAAACCCTCTTAATATATGGGTTGTCCTGTGCCATTGGCTGAAGTCCCAGACTAACTAAAAAGAAGAGTGAGCTGAGTGTGAACACTGACCACTCTTTGAGTGTGAATAGGGTATGAGCAGCATCTTCACACTCCAGTTGCCATAACTTCCATGCAGCGATGGGCTGTAGATCCTAAAGCCCTGAGCCAACAAAGCAAGCCCTTTAAGTTGCTTTTGTCCCATCAGCAATGAAAGCAGTTAGCACACCATCCCATCCTGTTTTGCCTAGGTATTTCCACTGCCTATATATTGCACTTACTTGTCTACCTGGCTTTTGTTCCATATGTAATTTTGGGTTTTGTTGTCACTGTTTTTCTTTGCTTTCTTTTCCCATATTCTTCATTCTACTTTTATGGAAAGAAAGAAAGAAAGAAAGAAAGAAAGAAAGAAAGAAAGAAAGAAAGAAAGAAAGAAAAAAATCAGAAGACAAAAGACTTGGGGATCACCAAGATTGTAAAGTGATGTAGGTTAGTAGGAAAAAAGAAAAATAATTCCTTCCATTTGGGGACTTCATGAACTTCATATATGCATCGTCTGTGATGGGCAATAGTGTCAAGCGATTATGTTAAAACAACTTCTGGAAGCATGTCCCAGGGCTAGTATATACATAGCTCTACTTCTTATCACGTCCTTGGAAATTGTAAAGAATAAGAATTACAAGTTGATTTTAATCAACTTGGTTTTTGTGTTTTATTATGGAAATTTCTGAAGGACCTACAGATTCAGATCTAATTAAGTCATTTCTGTTTTTTTTTATTGCTTAGTGTATTATATTAAATTCAAACTCATAAATCAAAATAATCAGAATATTCATTCAGCTAAAAGTCAGCCTCATTGGAGATAAATAACCTTTTGAAAATGAGAAATGTCCAATAGTGCTAACCCATAAGGAATATACAATGAAGTCATCATTAATTCGTCAGCCACATAATTGGAAAATGCGTTTAATTAGTTATTTATGGACCATAAAGAAAGAAGCCTGCTGGTTATAATCCTGGTCTTCGTGTCTTGCACTTGTTTCATTTCTCAAAAGAGATTTTTAAAACATCTCCAGGAAGAACAACACAAGATCAAGCCAGTCAAAATCCTAGCACAGAGTGGGAGGGACTGATGCTTTCTCGCCTCTCATTACAGAGTCACTGACAGCTGAGGTCTTTCGAGGGATGAAGAGTCAGCATTCTTCAAAGGTCTGGTCTATGCTAGGTTAACCATGTTCTAGTGCAGTGATTCTCTCAACCTATGGGCTGTGGCCCCTTTGGGGGGGGCTGTCAAATAGCTCTTCCACATGGGTCGGCTAAGACCATCTACATATCAGCTATTTACATTCCAATTGCCAGCAGCAGCAAAACTACAGTTACAAAGAGGCAACAAAAGTAATTTTATGGTTGGGGGAGGTCACCACAACATGAGGAACTGTATTAAAGGGCCACAGCGTTAGGAAGGTTGGAACTGTATTAAAGGGCCGCAGAGTTAGGAAGGTTGAGAACACTGCTCTAGTGTCTCGCTCCATATCCTAGAGTACATGGCAAGTACAGACTGGACTGGGTGGATTATTTTGAAAAAGAAAAAACGGTTGTAGATTCTCCTCCAAGAGACTCTTCATTAGCCTTGAGTAGTAATTTCTGTAATAACCTCCATCTGTTGTAAAGAGAAAGTTCCTTGGTGCAGGGAAAGGACTACACTTATCTGCAGGTAAACAGACAAAGCTTTAGAGGTCAGTGTGTCTGAACCGAATGTCTTCAGTGGCAGGGCCTTACCTTCTTCTACCTCTAGGGACAACCAAGAACAACGGCAAGAGTCTGCAATGATTGGGGAATCTTGGACAACGCTGACCAACAACACAGAGAAGGACTCCTCAAGCCCTAGTGTTGGGGTTTTGTTAAACAACTCCAAAACCTAAAAGCTCAGGAAAGATTGCAGAAGACGGGCCAGGCACAAAGACAGTAAGTTTGCTGTGAGACGGTATATATATCCTAGTGTTGTCAGAAGCCACACATGGGGTCTCAACAACATGACAACAGAAACATGAGCTGACCAAGGACCATGACAGACATACCGAAAGTGGGTGGGAATGGGCCACAGGACCTCAGCCATATGCAAAGAGCTACAGGCAAGTAAGGAACGCTGGGAGTGGGAGAAAGATTCCTTCCCAATACCACATTGCCAGCCCTGAAAACATACATACAATTAATGTGTAGACTAAGCAGGAATATTGGGAAACCCTTACACTCTTTCTCCCTTTTCTTCATCACTACGATGAGGTGAGTAACCCCGTACCATGAACTTTATGACACAATATTCCACCTTGTCACTGACCCAAATAAGCATCATGAACACACACACACACCCACAACCCTGAGCCCAAACAGATACTTCATCTTTATAAGTTGGTTGACTCCGGTGCTCTGTCACAAGGATGGATCGCTGACAGGCAGATCCCACAGATGGAAGTTTTGACACACACACACACACACTGGCCCTGTTCATCTTCCCTAGGATGAAAAGAGTGCGTCCGTGGTCTCGAGGCCACATTATCTTCAGCTGCTCTGTGTTCTTCAGACTAATTACAGCATTTCTGCTAAAAGGCATCGCTAAATTTAAAATGTTTCAAACCACATGTTTGTGACAGACTAAAACGTTCTGGCCCAGAAAAACTGTGCTCTCTATTGACGTGCCATAAGCACTGGCCTTGCCTGTACCCAATTTAGACATCAGAGACTTGTTCCATTTGTGCTGTGTTTATCCATTATAGTCACTCAGTTTCCCCACACACTCTCCCAATTATCTTCCAATTCAATCCATTTACCCTGTCTTTGCTACCATAAATACGTCACCTATAGCATTTACCTGCACTTGGGTGGAACTTTCAAGGACCTCTCACTGGCTCTGTGATTCATTTATTTTTCCCTCTTCCTGTTCAATTTGGTACTTACTGCTCATCACAGAAATGGACGCCGAGGCTGCAGACAAATGCACTGGCAGGAACCTAATGACACAATTGGCCATTTAGCCCTGAAAAACATAATAATGGCTGCAAAATGGATCTGGGCCACAGGGCAGAAGCTATACTTTAACTTCGTTCAGCCGAGCACCTGCTACAGGGCTGGTGTGGTGACAAACTGCATCATGAAGAGACGCCCTCGGTCTGTGTGCCACTTGCCGTCCTATTATTCTTGATAACAGCGGTGCTTTCCAGTGGAACAATGTTTCTCCTGCTGCAGATCAAAAGGATTTAGAAAAATGACCTATCATCCTATTTGAGAGGCCAATAAAGTAATCATTCAATTTTCCTCTGTTGTTGGGACCTTGAGAGATAATATTAATTGCCATTACCAGTCTCTGGGCAGCAGTGGAATTAGTGTTTTTAAATTACAATAATGCACATCTGTCTTGTTTTGTACCAAAATTATCCTGCTCTGATATTTGGAAAGAGGGCATGTCTGATCGCTCTGACTTACACACATTTTTCTCACACATCTCAGGACATTCCTAACTTTCTCCTTTTATAGTTGGCATAACTATTGGCATAATGATTCTGAAGGCTGACATTTAATTTATTTATCTTTTATGACACCTATAATACCCTGTGTATGTATATATATATATATATAACCATTGGGACAACTCCAGGACTTACCAATATAAACAGGATTATTTTACACTGTGGAAAATAATTCATTTGGTAATAATTAAAAACCTAATAAGAGAACTATCAAATAAGAATCTTACAAAAAGGCAAACTTGGGTAAAGCAGCTGTTGCGGTTGATAAAACACATGTTAGCATTCCCCAGCTGAGATCACTGGGAACCAGATGGAAGCAAGGACTGGTTAAGTACTAGTTTGTATGCCTCTCCTCGTTAAGTACTAGTTTTGCATGTCTGCCACTCAGAAACTGAATTTGGTCTATGCAGCAATGTCTGTCTGTAGTCTTTCTGTAACTCGCAGTGACTAGTAGACGAAAGAGGATGAAATTGGAAAGGCTTAAGAGGGATCTGGTTTCCCAATGAGGATGGGTGCTCATTTGTAGCCTGGACCATCACACACCACACTCTGGAAGTCACCTGAGACCATTCTGAAAATAAATGAGAGGTGTTGAGGATGAAAATACAGAAGTAAGAGGTTGGGCCCCCAAGAACTATGACACCAACTTTTCAGCCCTGAACTTGCCATCTCCGGATCTCTCATAGGGGAAACAATTATTGTGTGTGTGTGTGTGTGTGTGTGTGTGTGTGTGAGAGAGAGAGAGAGAGAGAGAGAGAGAGAGAGAGAGAGAGAGAGAGAGAGAGAGAGAGAGACGCATGTTTGTGAACATGTGTGTATAGATGTACATGGCCATGCATGCACTTGTGGAGGCCAGAAACTGACAGTGGGCATCTTCCTCTATTACTTTCCACCTTACGTTTTGAGACAGGCTCTCTCACAAATCCTAGAATTTGCTGTTTCAGCTAGACTGGCTTCTAAGTGACACCCCTGTCCCCACTGCCCTTGACACTGGGTTTATAGATGTAGAGCACCACTTCTGGGTTTTCCTGGTGCTAAGGATCTCAACTCAGCTCCTCCTTCTTCTTGTGTGGCTCAGCACCTGCGAAGCTATCTCCTCAGTCCCAGAACACTGAATCTTTTTCATATCATAGTTATTTAGGTGTTTCTGTTCAAAGAATTCTGCCAGCACTGACGTTAGCCAATCATTCATACTTTGGATACTGTACATATATCTTGGACTGTGACTTACATAGCAGAAACCAAAGCCTTGTTGCCCCATTTTAAAACTAATTTTAAGAAATGAGACTAACAGTGAGCAAATTAATTATTAAAAAATGCTTTGGGAAATACTCATGCACTTAAATAGCTTTCTATACTTCTTTCAGGGTGCTGGTTTCCATATGATTTTATTTTTATTCACAAAATTAAAAGGTCCTTGAAAGAAAGATAAGGTGTTTAATTAAAAAAAGTTGTAATCTATAGGAAATTTCCACTGTGGCATGATCATACTCAAGCTTTCCTGGGATGCTGCTGGACTCTTCCAAACAGAGGTCACCTTGAGCATCTGTGTGTTGCCTACGCTCTATCCTATAGGTTTGATGCACCTGCCAAACCACAGGGCTGTTGCAGCACACATCCCCCTCCCACACCATTGACAGTATTGGTCCTGGGTAATCACTGAGATGTTTTCTGTTGCTGTTAATTAGTTGTGCTTATTTGGAAATGTTCAGTTAAGTAGAATCATAGAGTGATTTGTCCTTTTGCATTGTCTTTTATCATTTATCATAATATTTCTCTGAGCTTCAACTAGGGATTTGAGTGTATTCAAGTTCATTCCTTTTGATTCTAATCTAAATAGCATTTACTATAAATAACTGTAGCTATCTAAAAAATGACTAAGGAAGCAACCGCTCCACATCTGGAAAAAGTCTAGTAGTAGGGTTAATCCTTTCATTTTAATCCAGCAAAACCAACTCTCTTGACCTCTGAAGCTCATTCATCTTTATTGCTGTGTAGTATCGTGCAAAGGAATTGGGACCAGGATATTGATGCCAGCACTGCCATCATCCTACCCAGGAAGAAGAGCAAGTTAAATGCCTGTCAACAGATAATCAAATAAAAATGTGCACGTTCAAAGGAATGCTACTCAGCCTTCAAAGGCAGAAGAATCTACAGTATGTGACGCAATAGCTGAAATTTGAGCACGTTGTGCTAAATTGCCAGGCTTCATTTACACGAGGTCTTTGGAATAGTCAAAATCACAGAACCTAAAGATACAATGCTGGTTTCATTCGTTGAGGCAACAGAAAAGTGAAGAAATGTTTGTTGTGTTGGTAATGTTGACTGTCAGCTTGAACTAGAGCCAGCATGAGCCTAGCCTCTGAATACACTTGTGAGAGATCTTCTTGCTTAAGTTAATTAAAATGGAAAACCACCTTCCAGTGATGGGGTCCACATATAAGGAAACCCCAGGGGAAAGCCTCTTGCTTTCTGCCTGCTTGTCTTCACATCTGCTGATGAAGCCATCTACCCTGGTTTTGTCATCATTGTTGATGAAGATGAAGATGATGATGTCATCCTTTGTTGACTTTAGAATCCAGCCTTCTAATGTGGACTGAAATCCAGTGGCTCCCTAAGAATCTTTGAAGCCATTGACACCAGATTGAGACTGCTTAACCACCCAGCTGCTTTCAAGGTCTCAGCCTTTCCAGTTGGACTACCCACACTGAAGTACATAGGTCAATCTAATGTTAATCTCCATGCAATATGGATTTATTCTCTCAGTTCTGTTCCTATAGAGAACCCTGGCTACTACACCAATGAATGAACACAGATTTCTAGTTAAACAAGATGAATAAATTCAAGATACATGCCATAAAGCACTGTACCTACTGTTAACAATAATGTACAGCACATTGAGTTAAAAATGTTCCTGACTCAAAAAATTAAAGCATAAATACCTCATAATTTAATTCTTCATCCATGGATTGACTGATGTGTTTTCAGTTTTTTACTAATTTAAATAAAACTAATATGAATATTAATATTTGTATGCTACTGACGTATGCTTTCTGGAGAGTTAACATCTAGTAGTAGAATTTCTTGGTTACCTAATATTTTTCCCGAAAACTTCCAATTATTTTCTAAACTGAGTGTTCTATTTACAACATAAAGGAATAGGGATTCTTATGCCCTCACAGCCTTAGAAATGTTTGTTTCTGTCTATTTCTGACATCAAAATGCTGTGTGTGTACTGGTGATTCACTATATTTTTCTAGTCACTTATTAATGGTTATGGTATTTCTATGTCCAATTGGCCGTTCATAATTTTTTATGAAATGCATCGTTCAAAAAATGTTGTTCATCTTTAATTCATTTGCCTCATTCTTATTTACTTCTCAGGGGTTTTTCTGTATTCTAGACATAAGGCTTCATTCTAAACAGCATTTACTCTTTACCTCTTCAGTTTCAATGATCACTTCTCCAATGTCCATCATGTTAAGCCTATCCTGTAAAACAGTAAATACAGGGATCTACTTTTTCAGCGGCAGAATTCCATGTTTTTTAATGACCTTCCACTCTTCTAGGTGTTACGTTTCCAGGTTAAACTAAATTCTATAATCAAGCCTTTGAACCGCTCTTTCAACGTCATTGGTGTATCCATCATCTCTGTCGATTCTGGCCTGATTATCGTGCCTAAATTTGCTTCTTTCATCTCTCCTTGTGGGTCGGCACTATGTTCTCTATCCCGTGTTTCTGAGGATCTGAAACTTTAAAGCAGTGGTCCTCAACCCGCGGTTCCTTTGGGGTCAAACGACCCCTTCACAGGGGTCGCCTTCAACCCAGATATTTACATCATGGTTCATAACAGCAGCAATGAAAACAATTATATGGTTGGAGTCCCCACACCATCAGGAACTGTATTAAAGGGTCGCAGCAATATGAGCAGCGAGAACACTGCTTTAAAGTGCCTGAACTGTTCAGTGGGTTAAACTGAAAGGATGGGCTTGTACATTTGTGTCTCAGCTTGCTTTAGAGGAGTGGCCGTGTGCATGCTGAAGTTGGACCTTAGGGAGTCTCTGCTGAAGTCTCCGTGTATCCAGCCAGTGTCTCTTTCCTGACTGGTTAGCACTAGACTGTTTCCCAGCCCCATAGAAACTTTGGTAACTGTTCTACTTGAAGGATGCCAGGTCTCTTCTCATTTCCTAGTGTCACCCTGTGTAGAGACTCGACTTAGTTTAAATCCTAAACTCAAGGAACCCTCTTCTTTCCCCCAAAAAGCTCCCCCGTCCCTTTTTTGACTTTGGCTCACTACTTCCGGCTGCCTCGGCTTTCACTCTGACCTGTCACTCAATTCAGAGGTCCTGCTCTGCTTCTGTCTCTCTGGGTGAGGGAGAACCCCTTCAGATGGAAACCCTGATGTGCCTGAGGTCTTAACTAGGTTGTCTCCTGAAAGGAGATACCATCCTATTAATGGCTTATATCTAAACATGGGTGCTTAGATTTTTCCAGATTTCTACTTACTCATACTGGGGCGGGGGGAGCCATTTCTAGTCATAACTCTGTGACTAAGAAGCACATTTGTCTGAGAGGAATCAATATCCTGCATATGACTGTGCTGTGAGGGTTACTGGGACGAGAGCAGTTGTGTTGTGTGAAGAAGGTGGAAACAGGCGAAAAGAAAATTTGAAGATGACTTGGTGGCCAAGTTTCCTCCAAGGAAAGGACTTTTAAAGGCCATGTACGTTTGCTTCTGATAACCCTTACTGACCAACAATACTATCATGAACAATACGCAATGGTGGCAGTATATATGCAATTATAAAGATGACGCAGCCAGTTCAGAGGACAGAAATGAGAGGGAAGATGAACTGGAAAACAAAACAAAACAAAATAAAACAAGGACACTTATTTAGTAGGGACAGTACTAGGATAAGCTAAGTATGTGAAGATGTGCTTATGAAAGTACTTTCAAATGAAGAATAATCTCCAAATAGTCCAGCTGCCTCCACTGGGGAATGCCCAAAGCCTGACTTGAATGTGCATAAGTCAAGCCAATCTCTGCACGGATCACCAGAATACAGGGTCCTCCTAACTAACATTGTGTATCTACTCCATAGGTGTATTAATATCTGCTAAGGCTCCTTGAAAATAACAATGCATTCACAGTCATTCTGGATACAATTGGGTTTTTTAAAAAGATTTATTTATTTATTATTATGTATACAGTATTGTGCCTGCATGTACACCTGCAGGCCAGAAGAGGGCGTCATATCACATTATAGATGGTTGTGAGCCACCATGTGGTTGTTGGGGATTGAACTCAGGACCTCTGGAAGAGCAGACAGTGCTCTTAATCTCTGAGCCATCTCTCCAGCCCCTTGGATACCATTATTAAGCCATGTATTGTGGAGCAAAAGTCAAGTGAAATCTGTATTCAAATTCCCAATGGCTTTCTATCAAAACAATACTGTAATTAAATTAAAACCTATAAATAAAGTGTGCGTTCTATGTTTCAAGCATAACCTTTGCCCAATTAAACTTGTCTAACCCAGAGGTGACATCCAATGATACTATTTTATACTTAGATTTTCTATTTTAATAAGACACCAACAGGACTGGCAGATGTTGCAATATACAAGTAAATGTGTTCCAGGCCATAAATCTGCAACGAGACAGTCAGGACACCATGAAGAAAATGTGCCTCGTTCACTCCAAGGTAATCAGAACATCTAAGATTTTATGACTAATTATAGATGCATACAGATATTCATGGTCTAGCAGGACTAGCATCATGTAACACAATTCACAAGGACATTAACCTTGTATATTATTGTATAACTGAGAGAATATTTCAGCATCATGAATATTTTATATTTCACATACCAGATGGTTATATGACTGGCTGAAAAATAAAATAAAACCCACCACCTATTCTGGTCAAAACTGGGCCACACATTGCATGTAACAGTTCAAGAACACGATTTAATATCTTTATAGACATGAGTCTCTCTGTTTCTAAATTGATTTCATTACACAAACTTTCAAACAAAAGATAGTTCTGGAGAAGCAAATGTCCAATGTGTATTGAAAGGAAAACTATTTCTTTTTCTCTCTAAAAGGGACATTTATCACACACAGTAAAAAAAATTTTTTTTCAATATCTTCTGATACCTATTTCATATTTGAGTTTCACATCTACTGGACATTTTATTGAATTTTCTGACAATTGTATTCATGCTAACAGAGCATTCTGAAGACACCCAGCCTCCTTACCACTGCTGAGCCTCCTGTGCTAAGTAGTTGTGCCGTGCTTTCATGTCATTTTTGTGTACAGTTCTTCTACAGGTAGCCCCACTTACAGTGTTCATAATTGCATTGACCATGTCATATCCTGAAGGCAGCAGAAAAAAAACAATTACACAATTCGATACAACTGTCGCCACACAGACTTCCTCCAGGGACACTAGACTAAAGAGTTAATGCTGAAGAAAGAAGCAAACCCGGCACTAAACTCTTTCATTTTTTAAAAGAAAAACAGGAGCCATCTATCATTCTTATTTCTCTCCAGCAAATAAAAATCCTATGGCTTAACAGATAGCCATAAAATTATGCAAAGAAGCTCCACATAGCTGGATGATTGAGTTTAAATTTAAATGCCAGGCTTATAAAAATCATTTATTGCAAAATAGAAATGATTAATTTCTCTTTGTATGTATCTGTGTGTTGATGAGGGGGAATGGGATGTGCACATATGTGTACATATGTGCAGGGCCAGAGGTTAGTCTTCGGTGACTCTTTTCAATTGTTCCCACCTTGGTCTTTGTAGAAGGATGTCCAGATGAGCCTGGAGCTCCATTGGGTGGAGAATTGGTAGCTGAGCCCCAGAGCTACCCCTGGTTTGGCTTCCCAGAACTAGCATCAACTGTACCCAGCCTTTTCTGTAGGCACTGGGCATTGAGCCCAAGTCCATTTGCTGGCATACAAATTACTTCTACTGACCGAGCAACTTCCCGAGCCCCAAGTTTCATTTCTTAAAGCAAAAATACTCTTAAAATAATATTCTAATTTTCGGTTCACTTAATAATTGCTTTCTGTTTTCAAGTGCTCATAGTGGCTAAGGCCTTCCTTCAAATAGGACCATTGGCCTACTTGCTGTAAGATAAAATTTTTATTAATTGTACAGAGAGAAAAAAAGTAGGCATATTATATAACATTTTTAAAAGAAATTATTCATCTTGAGAAATATTATTGTTGTTTTCCTAATCTCCCAGCACAATAGTAGTATATGACAGGTTCTTAATACAGTGTTTGCAGAAATAAATGCTAGGCAATGAAATCTTCTGTAAGACATAAAGATTAAATAAATTTCAGAAATTTGTAATTCGCCCTGGCAGATCATGCAGCTTACTTTTAACATTTTTTTTTAAGTATTCTAACCTAGTGTTTCTTCTTGCCCTACACAGTACCTTCATTTTTATCTAAATATCAAAAATGAAAATTATAAAGTAGGACTCATACTCCAAAGTTCAAATTAAACCTAAGAATGGATTCTTTTAAATGAAGTGACAAGTTGTACACAAGACTGTGCACTCTTTGAGCGTTTTGCACAGGCTGCGAGTCATTACTAGTGTATTTCACACACTAGATCATTGGGTAGAATCAACATGGAACCGAACCTACTTTTCCCTCTGTTCTATTACCAGAATGTTCAGCCATCACTGGTTATTTAAAGCTGTCTTCAATCTGATTGGGTACTCAGATGCTTCTAACCGTCTGCAGATAATTGTAGGCAGACAGGAGGACGGGCCCTTGAACGTCATGCCTAATTGAGTGATCTCAAATCTATACTAGAAAGGTTTTTCCACAGAGCCTATGCAGAAGGTGTTGTCTGACACCGAATGGAGACATAAATAAATCTCTGGGTTCATGGCTGAACGTGGCTCAGCTCCCACTTGAAGGAAAGCTGGGGCGCCTCCGCAGCCCCTCAGATGTGCGCAGTGCAATCCTCATTGCTAGAAACCTGACATTTCTTTTTCACTGTGTGTCTCCATGGCAGTAAGATAAAGTCAATCATCATGAGATCGGTGTAGGAATTACTCCCAATAAAGGAAAAAAAAACTGCCTAACAAGAACTTTGATTTCCCGGGAAACAGTGTAAACATCGTTTGTCATTGGTATTGTGAGACTTTCGACTTGCTGGAACCGCTCTCTCCAGGATCTAGGATGTTGCTTGCCCATCCTTTCCACGCGGACAAGATTTTCCTATTTGATATTTGAGATACGCTAACCCGAAGGTTTATGGTTTCTAACCAAACAGTCCTGGGAGGCAAAATAAAATGTTACTCATTATTCTACTTCTTTAAAGGAGCTAGGCTCTTGGCTGCCATTTTAATGCTGTTAATTCGAAACCCAGGAGAGCCCACTTCCAGCCAGACACTGGTTTTGAGTGTGGCATCTAATCATTGCTCTAGGCTGTCTGAGAGTAGCCAACTACAATGTCTTGGGTCCATGTTTCTAAATAGAAATTCTGACAAGATCATCTGAATCAAGAATTGATGAGAATGAAGTAGGAGGCTCCTCTGGCTTTGGTCATCAGATTTTGTTTGAAATATTTTTTCCTGAGATCCAAGATGAGATGAGATCAGGCACATTCATGGTGGTGTGACCATAGACGGCTTGAAACATTTTCATACGTTTATTTATTTATTCACTTTACATCCCAAAGGGAGCTCTCTCTGTCCTCTCCTCCAGGGCCCATCTTCCTACTCTCTTCCTCCTTATCCCCTCCCCTTCTTCTCAGAAAAGGGGAGCCCCCTCACCCCTCTATCAACCCACCCTACTACATCAAGTGGCATCAGAACTGACCTCATCCTCTTCCACTGAGGTCAGGAAAGGCATCGCTGCCAGGAGGAAGTGATCTAAAATCAGGCAACAGAATCCATGTCAGGGACAGTGCCTATCCTCCACTTGCTAGGAGGACCCACATGAAGACCAAGCTGCACATCAGTTACCTATGTGTAGGGGGCCTAGGTCCAGACCATACATCCTCTTTGGTTGGTGCTTCAGTCTCCTTAAGCCCCCACGGGCCTAAGTTAGTTGATTCTGTTGGTCTCCTTGTGGAGTTCTTGTCCCCTCCAGGTCTTTCCAACCTTTCCCCGTACATTTCCACAAGACTCCTTGAGCTCTGCCTAATGTTTGACTGTGACTCTCAGCATCTGTTTCTATCCGTTGCTGGGTGGGGTCACTCAGAAGGCAGCTGTGCTAGGCTCCTGTCTGCCAGAATAGCAGAGTATTGGCTGTCTTTCATGGGGTGGGTGGGCCTCAGCTTAGGCCAGTCATTGGTTGGGCATTCCCTTAATCTCTGTTTCATCTTTATCCCTACACTTCTTGTAAATTTTGAATCAAAGTTTAGTGGGTGAGTTGGTGTTGCCCTCTCTCTACTAGAAGTCCAGGTTTGAAACATTTTCAAGGAGTCATGACTAGGTATGATAAGGGTAAGGAACAAGTGTCCCAGGATCAGCAATGGATAATCTTCTGGCTCCGGGATCTTCTATAAGATCCAGCAGACATTTGTTTTAACCAGCAGCTTTAAGAAAGACAGCTTGGCTGGGGTGGGGGTGGGGCTAGAATCATGTCTGTCTTACACAGCACCCTCCCTCAACAGACATTGGACAGATCTAATCAACCCTCTGCATTATTGACAGCATCCCCAGTTGGTAAGCTGCGCCCTCTCAGCCAAAGCCTGGTCTTAGAGATAGGTAAGCCTAGATTTTTCTCCTAAATACAGAAACAGCCTTTCATGTCATATGACATATATGACAAAAATCCATGAAAAACTGTTTCCTATATCCATTATATCATCTAATGTGTGTGTGTGTGTGTGTGTGTGTGTGTGTATGTGTGTGTAATACAAATATAACCTGTGGAGTCCATTTAGTGTCACTGTACATGTATTATTTCAGGCCTGAATATTAGGTATTGAAAAACTAAATAGGGGTCCTTTGGGAAGACTAATTCTGCCTCTTGCAGCAGTTCTTGCCCATAATACTTCATCTAAGGGAGGGGGTTGTTTTTAACTACATTATATCTTAGGTTATTCTGTCCTTTGCCTTCATCATAGCTACGAATAATTTGCAAGCCATGGTTAAATAACTCCTTAAAAAGTGAAATCATGAGCTGGGCGTGGGGGTGCACTCCTGTAATCCCAGCACGTGGGAGGCAGAGGCAGGCGGATCACTGTGAGTTCGAGGCCAGCCTGGTCTACAAAGTTAGTCCAGGACAGCCAAGGCTACACAGAGAAACTCTGTCTCGAAAAACTAAAAGGGAAAGAAAGAAAGAATGAAAGAAAGAAAGGAAATAAATAAATAAATAAATAAATAAATCACAAAACGCTTCAAGATACAGAATAGTAAGGGCACTGGGAATCCACAAGGTATCTACAATAGGACCCAGTAATAATATAAGCCTATAAATATAGATTTTTATAGTATTTTTGTGGTCTCTTTTATCTTCAGGAGATCTCTAAAGAAAATGAAATACAAGTTACAAACTAGACACTGGCCAGGGAAGCAGGCAGACGATCTTCAGACCTCACTCTTCCTCCTCCCACCAAACCCAGTCCCTCGGTCTCACGCCCAGCTCTGTGGCACTACGGCCTCTCTGCCTTCTCTGTGCCCATTCTCAGGAAATTAAGAAGTCCTGGAGCCACACCCCACTCTCCTCCACTGTGTGCACCTCTTTGGCAGGACTGACACACATGAGTGACAAGAGGGATAAGTTGGATGGCCCCTGGCCAATTAGTCCTCTTTCAGAGGTCACCCAAGCTGCTTTTAAGGGTTTCAAGTGCCAATCTCTTGAATCTCTTGGTAACTGTGTCATTGCTGACATATGGTCAGTAAAGGAAGCAGTAGTTACAGTAGCTCTGAAGAGGGTGTGTCCATGGGTCCATGGTAAAATTTAGCCCTTTGCAAAGACCCAGACCATAAGCCAGGAGGTAGTAACTGTACAAGTTTGTGGGGGGTGTCAAGAGACAAAGTTACGTGAGACGAACTTTGACATCAAGATTAACGTGAATCAATTACGTGAAGTAAAATATAAAGTTAGCATAAGTTAAATGTGATTGTACAACAGGCTGAACCATGTACCAGAGTTGGGAGAAGCATAAGGAAAGTGTAATTAATTAGCTGTTTATTTACATCAGACTCCTGCACATGAAACAAGCATCTGGAAGCTTTGTAAAAGAAGCCAAAGTTGGGCTTTTACATGTGAAGGTCTTTGTATATTTGTTTCAAATAGTAACAATACCAACTATTATTTAATGAAAACAAAAGACAGTATTTCAAGTAAAACACTAATTTTGATTAGAAAAATTTGACAAGAGGACATTTGTAAAATTTAATCTATTTCATAAATGACCATATCAGATATTTAAAAACACGGTGATACACATATCACCCCCCAACACCACATAAATTTTTTAAAAATTTACAACTTAAAACATATTCTCCCCAAAACAGTGTCTGCCTTGCTTTTCCCTCAATGAACACTTTGCTAGAACACTATAGAACAGTGGCTCTCAATCTTCCCAGTTCTATGACCCTTTAATACAGTTCCTGATGTTATAGAGACCCCACCCATAAAATTATTTCATTGCTACTTCATAGTTGTAATTTTGCTACAGCTGTGAACTGTAATGTAAATATTTTTGGAGACAGAGGTTTGCCAAAGTGGTTTCGGCCCACTGGTTGAGAACCATGGCCCTAGAACATCCTACATTACTATCTGAGTCAGTGACTATCCTGTCAAAAGTAAATGCTTTTACAAAGTTTAGAGTGAACAACCAGAATGTTTTTTTCTAAAATAACCCAATTAACAGAACCTTTTAAAAGGTCTCAACAACATTTTCATCCCCATACAGTCACCCAACAGATAAAAGATAAAAGCATTCAGTTATATCAAATTCATAATAATGTACATAAACTGAATTAATCAAGAAGGCTAAACCAACTCTTTGCTCCTCCTGTCAACAGACAAATGGCTAGTCTGCCACATACTGACAACAATAATCATAGTCCTTAACATTATTCTACAGATTTGTTGTTTAGAGAAATAATTTGTAAAGCAAGATAACCAAATTAGATGAGCTCTAACAAATATTGTCTTTTGGAATTTTTTTAAGGAAGTATTTGTGCCTCCTGCCAGGGAAGCAGGTAGGGTAACTTCAGATCTTTCCTGCCTCTCCTCCAATCCAATCCCCCAGTCTCACCCCCACCTGCTGCAGCCTTGCATCTCTCCCTGCCCCCATCTCCAATGGATCACACAGATCTTCCCCTCCAAGTTTGCTTTCTCCAGCCCCCAGTTTCAGCAGGCACTCACTGGGAACCTGCAGGCCACTCAGTTGCAGGATAGTTGATCATACTGTGAACCCTGAGATTGTGTTGTTTACTGGAAAAAAACTGTTTCTATTTGTGGTGTGGCTCAGCTCTAGCACACACATTTAATCCAAGAACTCTCTGCCTGAATTAAAAAATCAACCATAGGTAAAGAGGTGGAACAAGCAACCAGTTGGCAGGAAGTGAACATAGGAAAATAGATAGAGAACAAGAGGATGGATAGAGAGACACACAGGAAGTAGAAGGGAGGAACATTCCATTTGAAAGAGCACTGGAAAAGGAGCATTGCTTCCTTTGGGGGACATTGGCTGGAGATGAAGGTCTAGCAGGCTTTCACCTCAGCATCTGATTCCTGAGTCTTCATTGGTAAAAATCAAAGGATTGGGATTTTGTTAAGAACAACACCACTCCAGCCAGGGAAGTAGGAAGTCCAACTATGCACCATCATCTCTCTCCCTCTCTTCTAAACCCAACCCCTAAGTCTCACCATGAATCCCCCAAAGCCCATTCTCATCCCTAAGTGTCAGTTCCCAACATTTAGAAATACGTTTACCCAGAACCCCCAGTGACCACACCTATCGGTTTCCCAGAAGAATCCTCTACTAGGCAACACACAGTCATCACACCCTCCTAAGAGCCAGAGAGAGCAAGAGAAACCAGGAACCAAAGCATCCACAACAAAGACAAGACTATCAGCCCTTAGAATTACAATCTTCCCAAGCCAGGGGCCAGCACAAAAATACAACCAACAACAGCCAGGAATATCTGTCTCCACTAGAGCCCAGCAACCTACAACAGTATTCCCTGAGAACTGCAGCACAGCTGAAGCAAGAGACGAACACTTTCAAATAGCCCTAATGAATATGATAAAGATCCTTGAAAAGGAAATAAATAAATCCCTTAAAAATCTATAAAGACACAAACATAAAAGGAAATGAATAAAACATTTTAAGACCTGAAAGTGGAAAGTGAATCAATAGAGAAAACACAAACTGAGGAAAATCTGGAATTAAAAAATTTAGGAACTCAAACAGGAAACTCGGAGGCAAATCACACCAACAGAATACTGGACATAGAAGAGAGAATTTCAGTCACTTTTCTAGGACAAGATAAAAGAAGTTGGTGCCTCGATCAAAGAAAATGTTAAAGCTAAACAAATCCAGGCACAAAACATCCAGAAATCTGAGACTCTGTGAAAAAACAAAGTTTATGAGTGATAGGAATAGAGGAATAAGAAAAAACCCAAGTCAAAGGCATACAAAACGTTTCCAGCAAGATCAAAGAAAATTTCCCCAACCTGAAGAAGGAGGTGCCTCTCAAGGTACAAAAGCATGCAGAACATCAAATAGACTCAACCAGAAAATAAAGACCCCCATCTCACATAATAAAATGCTAAATATGCAGACCAAAGAAAGAATATTAAAAGCTGAAAGGGAAAAACAGCATATAAAGACAGACTTACTAGAATTACACGTGGCTTTTCAGCGCAAATGCTGAGAGCTAGAAAGGCCTAGATGAATGTTCTACAAGCTTGAAGAGACCACAGATGCCAGCCCAGACTATTCTACCCAGCAATACTTTCAAACACAAGAGATGGAGAAAGACGGTCCATGAGAGCAAATTTAAAAAGTATCTATCTACAAATCTAGCCCTAACAGAAGGCACTAGAAGGAAAACATCAACAGAAGAGGTTAACCACAACCCCCTCCCAAAAAAATAGAAGGAATAAATAATATCAAACCAGCGAATCAAATGAAGAGGGGGAAACCCACATTACCAAAAAAAAAAAAAAACCAGGATTAAAAAATATGGCCCATCAATAACTCTCAATATCAATGGTCTCAATTCCCCCAATTAAAGTAACACACACACACACACACACACACACACACACACACACACACACACACACATACACACACACTATAACAGAATAGATTCTAAAACACAATCCACTCTTCTGCTGTATCCAAGAAGCACATTTTTCGTTAATTCCTATAAATAAGCAGAACTTCTCAAAATGAAGATTGAAAAACTAAAATTGTGTCCAATGTGCTAATGTTTATTTCATTTTTTCAAGACTGGGTTTCTCTGTGTAGCTTTGGCTGTCCTAGACTCACTTTGTAGACCAGACTGGCCTTGAACTCACAGCGATCCAACTGCCTCTGTCTTCCCAAGTGCTGGGATTACAGGCATGCACTACTGTGCCCAGCTATATCTTTTCACCTAAAAAAGACCTACTAAGGCAGGCCAGAGAGGGAGGGCAAACGTGCACAGGAAGCTCTGCCTTTGTATCTCCAGCCCTCCCATGAACTAGAACCATAGTCCTGGTTTCTACCATAACTCTACACTCTCACCAAGTCCCACATGCAGATCCAGGTGTTGTGTTTGCCAGGCCTATTGAGAGCAATGCCTGTGTACTAAGAGAGTCCTTGCTCACACCTTGAAGACTTGCTCTTCAGGAGACATCTTCCCACAGTGGTGTCAGCCCCCTGCCAAGTCTAGTGCTAGAGGAGCGAGGATTCCAGGGGTCAGAAAGGATCTGAGATTCAGTGTGTCTTTCATCCCATTTGTTCAGCCTTTGTCTATCATTTGGCCATTTTCATCTTGTGTTAGCCTTTTCGTTTCATCATTGAGGAAACACGAGCCCTTCTCAGTAATAAGAAGCAAGAAGCAGATCTATCTGTCTGCTTACAGGAAGTCATCATTTGCCCAAATTCCAACTTCTGTATACCTTGCTGCTTTCTCAGAGGATCTCCAACTCTCTGACATAGATATGAGTTTGCTGTTTCTCCAGGTTTGGCCATGAGATCATCTAGAACACACAGACTTTTCCCAAATCTTAATCTCTCTTTTCATGATTCCACATTACCTGGCTGTACTGAAGTATGTACCCATGAAATTGCCTCTTTAAATACCATCTAGTCCTTCACCTTTATATAAAGAACTTTGTAAGAATACCTTCTCTCTGCCCCGTAAGAAATATGCACCACTAAGGCATTAGGACGCCTCCTTATGCTATGAAAGTATATAAGATGTAAAAACATCAATTTTAACTCTGCACAAAGAAAGATGACTGCATGGTTTGGCCAAAATCCTTACCCACAAGACCAAACAGAGGAATGTTCACTTTATTGGGTACAGCATCTTACCACCTTGTCAAGACCATGTCACCATGTCTGTCAACAGTGGGACTTTACAGCCTGCCAGTGTTTCTCTGCTACTATTATTTGAACTACAAATCATATTAGAATACATTGTCTATGTCATAAACTGTAGTTAAAAGATTCATCTTTTATAATATTAGTTAAATATTTTTAAAATTATTATCATTTTACCTAGAAATAAGTAACTTGGTGTCCCATAAAAAGCAGTAAAGGAAAGGGACTGCATGGTGACCTCCCTTACAGAAAAAGCTATTGGGTGGTGACTGCAGGTGGGTGGACAGAAAGATTTCTTTGTGCCCAGGGAAGAGTTGTGGAGTTTGTTTATAGTCGTGGTTGTATAGATTGACATATGGGATCGATTCTCTTAGAACTAAATGCATAAGAATAGAATGCTTGCAAAAACTGTATTATGCAAATGTGGATTTCAGGGTTTGATTAAGGTGTTACTATGGAGAAAGAACTGGCTAGAAAGAACTAGGAAAGCTGGCTAGCTACCAGAAGAGTACAGCCACCTTCCCAGCATTATTTTCCCAACTTGTGGGTCTATAGCTACTTCAAAATAAACACTTAATGGAAAGTTTTTAGTTCATTTGATAATTTACCACTCAAGATAAGGCAATGGCAAAAGCCTTTACTGTACCACATTTACTTGGTATAAAAGCGTAATCCTGTGTCCCTGCTTTGCCTCCTTTCTAAATGTTGAGCTATACCCATACTCACATTTGTTTGCATGTTTACATGCATACGTTATGTTTACATATATACATGTATATATCAGAGGTGAGAATCCACATGTGAAGGGGAATGTGTTTTGTTTTGTTTTGTTTTTCTTTGTGAGTTTTGGGCCACCTCACCTAATATTACCCTTTCCAAGCCCATCCATTTTCCCGCAAGTTTCATAATTGCATTTTTATTTAAGGCTGGATGAGATTTCATTTTGTATCTGCACCACATATTTCAAATGCTGATGGACGTTTAGGTTGGTTGCATTTCCTTGCTGTCGTCAATACAGCAGGAACCAACACAGGTGTGCAAATCTCTCTATAATAGGGCATAAACTTCTCTGGCTTTATGTCCAGGCATGGAATAACTAAGTCATAAGTTAGTTCCATTTTTAATTTTCTGAGTAAGTCTTAAACTGACCTCCATAATGGATGGGTGTATTTATCTGCACTCCCAACAGCACTGAATACATTTCCCTTTTTCCCCACATCCTCTCCAACACTTGTCAGATTTCTTGATAATAGCGATTCTGACTGGAGTGCGATGATTTAATTTGAAAAAAAAAACACAGTAGGGATCTCGTCCAGCTTCACTAGTCACTCATCACCCTCTAAAACTCACATTAAGTGCTACAAAGATAAACATCCACGCAGTGAAATTGGAGCAGGTGTCTGGGCTAAGTCCGAAACACAACCCCCTCCAACTCTACAAAGCTGTCCTGAGATTGATGGCTCAGTCCTGGACCATTGGGTCCCGTGGGAGGGTCTCTTTCCTTTAACTCTTCTCAATACACACTTTCCATTTCTTCTCAACAAATTCTTCTCTCCTTTCCTCCTTTGCTTGCTAAGACCCACCGAACTCTTCTTGGAAGTGACTGGACTTCTCCTCCAGGAGTTGGACTTCACTGGGTACCCTGGTGTACGTCATGGATTTGAGATGTACTTTTTTTTTTGGGGGGGGGGTACAGTTTCCTTCTGTGCTGGAAGAGTCCAGGAGTATGTTCAACTCATTCTCTTCTGAAATGACAAGACAACGTACAATCTGAGGTTTGCATACTCACTAACTGTGAGGGTATCTGTCAGGACGCCAGCTTTTGCTTGGCCTGTTGCTGAGAGGCAGCGTGAGTAAACACTGCATTGGTTGCACAGAACTGTGTATAGAAGTGGGGATGTGAGCAGAATAGAGATGCTCATCAAGAATGAGTTAGGAAAGACTGAAGGATCCAGGAAGAAACTTTTCTCACTCTCCGTTTTTCATCTACAAAGCAAGACTATTGCTTAGAAAGCTCAATGACTCTAATGCCCTGTTACTTTAAAAACTCTAGTAAGTTAAGTAAATAATCCGTCTGTAGTAGAAGCAAGGATAATTCTTACCCAGTGGCTGGCTGTAGTTCATTTTGTAAGTCAAATGGTTAGTTCTCCCCTCCCCCCTTATTTTATCATAGAGAATTCACATAAAAGGTCAAGGAGAGCTATAAGAAAACAATTATTTTTTTCTGAATCTGTTCAGAATTATACACGGGCATAAAAATCACTATTCTTTTGTTCATGGACTCACTCTCCAGTTTGAATCTCAGAGATTTTACTGTGAGAAATTGGACTGGGGAGAAATGGCCTGCCTGCAGCTCTGGGTCTTTCTTTGGGCACAATCTACACTGGACATTTTTTTTTAATATAAAAAGCATACTCACAGCTCCAGAGATGCCTTGTCAGTGACAGTAGGGGAGAGAACGGTTTCCTATCTTGATCTGCCTTTAAGATTTATTACCTGAGGAGGCCTCTCCATCACCCCAATTCATATAAACAGGAAGCACACTTCCAAATAAGGAAGAGAAAGAAAGAAAAGGCTAGAGCCAGCCAAGCTCTAGAGGTGCACTGCACGAAGACAATTAGGATATTGCTAAGTTCTTATTTCCCAAGATTATGGGACTGCAGGCTTCCAGTGGGCTGGAATTTGTACAGAGTCCATTCAAATCACAGTCCCCAGAGTCCATAGTGGAAGTGCACAAGTTCAGAGTTAAATGGGGTAGGTGTGGCCTGTGCTAGACACTCAAATGAGATTTTAATCAGTTGAGCTCCTGTTCCCTTGTGATAGTGAGGCCTTGTAAACTGTGACGTGCTGTGGAAACACAACCAGTAGTTGGACAAAATATAGTGCAACAGGAAGCAAGATGCTGAATAAAACTCAGTAATACAGCAAACTGTGATCCTCTGGACAATATTGTATAGAAAGTTGAGGCTATGTTGCCACAGAAAATCTCCATCTCAAAGAAAAGAAAACATAATAAAATGTAACATTTTCCTCATTCTATGTTCTATCTTTTTACATACAGTGCATACTTTACCACATGAAGCTATGTATTTTTGGCTATTCCTAAATGTCTATTTCATTATCTGCCGCTGCCAAGAGATACCAAGAGATCACAGATTACATGAGAATTATACTATTACAGTGGTTCTAAACATTACACTGTTGAAGGCCTTTTCCCAAGCCCTCCTATGAACATTTATACACAGTAGTGCCAATGTCCTTGATAGGAATTCTTTGCTGATGAAATGAGCCAATTCAAGCTAAATTTAAGTATAAATGCAGGTTTGTTGGGTTTACCAGTCCCAAAGAAATGAGGGAGGTCACCAGGCAGAAAAAGACAGAAAGGGGGGGGGGAGTGTACCCAGAGAGAAAGACAGAGAAAGAGGAGAGAGGAGAAAGAGAGGGGGGAACTGAAATGCCTGGGTTATATAGTGAAAACTCTCTAGGGGAGAGAAAGCCCATCCCCTTGGTTGGAAGTTCAGGTAGGGACTGAGGGATGCTGGGAGAACCTGGAGGTCAGATCTGCTTTTGATATGTTAAATAGGCACCTCAGCCACTTGTCCTGGTGTTACGGACATTTGATCCCAATGTGAACCCTGAGACTGTGAAATGTAAAATCCTGCCTTTGATCCCATTATGATCCCTGAGATTGATAAATATTAGCTGAATAAGCAGGAAATGCAGAGCCAGCAACTTCCAAAATTATAGAAATAACAGATATTGTTGGCCCCCTGGACAGTCACACAAGATATCTCTATAACACTGGAGCATCATCTTTAGCCTTCTGGCTCAGAATATCTGACATACTTTTGTGTGAAGCAGGTATATGAAAGACTTGCCTACCTTGTCCTTTCAAGGTGTGGCAGTTGACTTTCCTGCATCCAGTTTGTCCAGTATTCTGTCTGTAATAGAAGCAAGGATAATTCTTACCCAGTGTCTGGCTTGCCACATATGAGGCCATCTTCTGTAAGAGATTTTTTTGATGCTCATCATCTTCTTTGAAGTCAAAACGGGGTGCTGCCAGTTCTCAATGTAAAAAAAAATCTCAAATTAATAAAACATACTTAAATATATTCTAAAGGTCTCTGAGGATTTTGAAGACCATCTATCTATTTATGGTATATCTGAATTATTAGATTCTATCTATATGCTGACTAATTAACCTAGAAAACTAGTACCTAACAAAACCACAAGTTGGATTGACTATTTGTTTGCATTTCTCAATTATTCAAATAGTTTGTGATAATAGCTTTTCAAAGCACTAGAACATCACATTGCATCTTTAAGAATTACATAGTTGATAAATAGTATGCTGTAAACAAAATACAACCTTACTTTTGTGCAAATATACAAAAATGTATAAGAGTAAATTTAATAATCTACCTTTTTGCTATTATTCCTATACTTTTCCGTATCCTGGAACCAAATCCCAACAGTCCTAAGATTATTCTTTCATTGAATGAGATTTAAGTTTGTCTCTAGAATCTAGTTGCTGTGTACAAAAAAAAAAAATCTGTTTCAACAAGGAGAAGAAAGGGGGCAGCACAGATACAATACAAATAAGAGGAACACAGCTCCTATTTGATGTGTCTAGTTCAGGTCTAGGATGAGTAAGATCTCGAGAAACACTAAGATTGAAGTGCACGAAGGGCCTGCCATGTTGTGGAAATTTTAGAAAAGGTTTTCTCAAAACAAAACAAAACAAAATGATCTGAATCAGATTTCAGAGGAAGAACGTGAGCAGAGTCTGTGCTGGGTGAGAGAGGAAAGAAGAGAAGAGAAGAGAAGAGGACATAGGAGAAGTAGTGGGAGAGAGGGAAGGGGAAGGGAAGAGAGAGGAGAGGAGGGGAGGGGAGGGGAGAGGACAGGAGGGGAGAGGAGGGGAGAAGAGGGGAGGGGAGGGGAAAGAACAGAGAAGAGGAGAGGAGAGGAGAGAAGGGGAGGGGAGAGGAGAGGAGGGGAGGGGAGGGGAGGGGAGGGGAGAGAACAGAGGAGAGGAGAGGAGGGGAGAGGAGAGGAGGGGAGAGGAGGGGAGAAGAGGGGAGGGGAGGGGAGAGAACAGAGAAGAGGAGAGGAGAGGAGAGGAGGGGAGGGGAGGGGAGAGGAGGGGAGGGGAGGGGAGAGGAGGGGAGGGGAGGGGAGGGGAGGGGAGGGGAGAGAACAGAGAAGAGGAGAGGAGAGGAGAGGAGGGGAGGGGAGGGGAGAGGAGAGGAGGGGAGGGGAGAGGAGGGGAGGGGAGAGGAGGGGAGGGGAGAGAACAGAGGAGGGGAGGGGAGAGAACAGAGGAGAGGAGAGGAGAGGAGAGGAGAGGAGAGGAGAGGAGAGGAGAGGAGAACCACTTGGTTCACTAAGAGCAAAAGCAAGCGTGCAAATTGGCTGTGGTAGGACAATGATGTGAGCAGAAAAGCACCAGTCACATTAAACAGGAGCCTTACCTATCTTAAGAATTTTGAATTTAATTTTAAAGGATATAAGCTGACCTGCGGAAATGAAGTGAGTCGCTTGCTTGTGCGTTTGTTTGTTTCATCATTTTTTTTTTCAGAGTGAGAGATCTATTATCTCAGAAGATAAAATAGTTCTGGAACATGTCCATAGAAGTAAGCTACTGAAATGGAGGCACATCTTCTATTGTGGCTAGACTAGGATGTTAAGGGAAAGAGTCCCAAGGACAAACAACAGAGTCCAGTGACAGCCCCTGCTACTGATGTTAGGAGCCCCACATGAAGACCAAGCTACACAACTGTTACATGTATGCACAGGACCTAGGTCAGTCCCATGCAGGCTTCCTGGTTGGTGGTTTAGTTGCTGTGATCGCCTATGGGTCCATGTTAGTTGATTCTGTAGGTTTTCTTGTGGTGTCCTTGAACTTTCTGGCTCCTACAATCTTTCCCCTCTTTCACAGAATTCCCCAAGCTCCACCTAATGTTTGCCTGTGGGTCTCTGCATCTGTTTCCATCAGCTGTTGGATGAAGCCTCTCTGATGATGGGTATGCTAGGCTCCTGTTTGCAAATATAGCAGAATATCGTTAAGAGTATCATGGGTAGACTCCCTCTCATGGTATAGGTCTCAAGTTGGACCAGTCATTGTTTGGCCAGTCTCTCAATTTCTGTTTCATCTTTACCCCTGCACATCTTATAGGCAGAACAAATTGTGGATCGAAATTTTTGTGGCTGGGTTGGTACCCCAATCCCTCCATTGGAATCTTGCCTAGTTACAGGAGATGGCCAGTTCAGGCTCCGTATCCCTAGGAGTCTTATCTAGGGTCACGCTCAGATTCCTGGGAGTTTCCATTGCCTTAAAGATATGTCCAGTGCACTCTCTTTAAAAGATGCCCGTGTTTAACTATAAAGCATTTCAATCAGTGATTACTTCAAGCTTTACACAAAGGACATACTTAAGTGCCTAGTCACCAGACACTTGAAAATTAACATTGATTACAGTAGGGCTTTTAAGTACACTAATGATTCTAGAAGTCACACATGCTGCCAGGTTTGTATCTTGATCATTCTTTAATGTCCATATAAAAGTGGCTCAGACATGTTGAGGCTCCAAATTTCCATGTGCCTCATTATTAGTACGAGACACAAAGCCAAGTGCTTTTGAGAGTCATCAGCAGGGAGACTAATGATTATTCCAGACAATAAATTTATACTAGAGAACATATATACTGATTAATTTTAATATAGGCTTATGTTCAAAATTACCTTCATTATCTAAGGAAAAACTCAGCTCTGTTGTTGTCTTTTGCCATTTTTTTTTCAGCAGGAAAAAGGATTTTTATAGGAGATGGTTGAATTCCTAAGGTATTTGGAATGCCCATCAGGCTTTACTAACTTTTGACAAGGAATTATAAAGCTACCAGTAGGGATGGCTGGGAAATCCCCATAAGTCAATCAAGTAGCAGCTTAGCTCATTAAACTCATGGTGAAATGGCACCTAGAGATAGGAAGAGAAGCGAGAGATTAAATTTAGACAGCTCTTCTGTTATCTTCTCTGCAACAGTGAAATGTGTTTCACATGATTGCATCTGCTCAATAGGAAAGGTGGTCCCAATGCATTAGAAGTGCACAGCGTGAAAAGCACATGGGCCCTGTGAACCACGTAGGGATTGAAATCATTAGGTTAGATTATAGCTTCTCCGTGTGAGCAAACAGAAAACCACAATGGTGGCCATTTTGGCAGTCAGCTTACACTAGAGTATAGTAACCCACATCTCCTCTCAAGTAGCCCGTTACTTCTCAATCCCGCCTCCCACTGAAGTCAGAGAAAAATTCACAGTCAGGGTCACTTAGGGGAGAGTAGGGAACAAAAGGAATTTCTGGTAGAAATATGGACTTGTAAATTTCTCATCCTAAATGGAATCTCCAAGACCACCCACACTGGAAGACTTTGCCCAGCACACAAATCTGGCCAGTTCCTTTAAGTATATTAAAAAGACACATGAGGGCTGAAGTTTTTATACTTCCCACCGTATTGCACCCTTTAGGAGATGGCTCTAAAGACCTTCTGAATGCTTTGCCTATTTCTGACCATAACCCTGCTAACATAACCCCCTCCTGCTGAGACATGTGCCTGAGGGTCACAGTCACACAGATAAGAATAATGCTGACTCCATCCCTCAGACTTGTACATTGGAGGAACATTTGGTCCTCCAAGAAGTTCTCAGGGGCAGTAAAGCACCAGGCCCACAAATGTGAAAAACACAAAACCAACAGCTAACTATGGAGCTGAAACTCAAATGGACACCAAGAAGTGCTGCCACAAGCAAGCAAACCAAACAGGTGCCTATTGGAAAGAATTCACTGTACGCTGGTCCAAGCATCTGGGTGACTTCCATTACTCCAGGCCCTTCTCTACCTAGGATGCCAATTCATTCCCATATCTGTTCAAACCCAAGAACAGCCCAGGAGAAGTGTCTCTCTTTATATATCTAGAAGTCAAAGTTAAAATTGTACTAATTTAGATTAAAGTTAATTAATAAGTATCAAATTTCCTGTACAAATATGAGGACATCAACATATCTTAATTCAGTATTGTTAACAGTGGGACATGATGTAACATTTATAGGGGGGAAAGGCACCAGTTCTGCTCTAAGAGTAATCTCTCAAGTCACTAGTGTGCATCTCACCTATTTTCTTTGCTTGTTTTGAGTAAAATCACTGATCCACAAAAACAAAAACAAAAAACTCTGAGAGAGTTGAAACTAGAAATAATTAATTTTATGTCCCATTTCATTATTCATGTACTCTTTACAGTCTGCCCTTCGGTACCATCTAAGGTCTCTTTCTTGTCTCCTATGGAAATGGCATATTACATCCAAACTTACACCTGTTTACACATATGCATGTATATACCCGCCTACACATATGCATGTATACACCTGTTTACACATGAGCATGTATACACCTGCTTGCATATATGCACATATACACCTGTTTACCTATATGCATGTACACCTTACATGGTCAACTATGCAAATGAAGGAGCACATATAGATTTTTCCTTCTGAATTTAGGCCACTTCACTTAGTATTATACTTAACTAGTTTTTGCAATCAGTCCAGAAGAGCAGAGCTACCATGGAGTCCATCACACAGCTAAGAAAACTGAAACTACACAGTGAAAATAATAAATTGGACGACCTTCCTAACAATGCAAACTGATGATCAAGAAGACTAATTCAAATCAGGAATGTTAACCTTCCAAACCTAGAACTCATAAATTTATTAATGATGTCCCCCAAATGGGCCCGTACAAATATGTTTATTCTTGTAGCATGCGTAAAACAGATTATCATTAAAGAGTCTCCAATTAAAGGCTTTCCCGACTTCCTGCTGCTCTAGGAGATGTCTTCACCAACATGTGGTTGGTGTTAAGAACTCAGAGCCTTGTACATGACATTTATTAGTAATAAATTCTCCTCCATACTCTGACCTCATGTCTCCAGTGTATGTTCATGCCTTCAGCTCTGAAGTTTTTCTCTGAGGAAATGGGCTTCCATTGTTTCCACATTAGACTTCTATATTTCGTTTAAAAAAAGACGTGTGATGTGAATTTTTCTGTATATGGTAAATGATGTAACAAGACATAAGCTTCTCCTCTTACTGCTTTGCAAAGCATTTTCTGGGCTTAT